>NC_057797.1:12211188-12363886 GCF_018294505.1 Triticum aestivum
AAAGGAAACAGAGGATAAATCCTCCTCTACCCCTCACATCCACAAAGATCACAACTCCCATGAGAATTAGACCAACATCGTATATATCACTATGGTTTCCTTGCATAGCTATTCGTTTCTAAAGTCTAAAGCAACATCATAGCAAGTGAGGAGAAGCTTGGAAAACCACTACATAATGATCTACAACGAACTTACTAGTGAATCATGCGTCACTCCAACATTTTCCTAAATGCCCATAAACTTTACTTATAGATTGTCTTACAATTAATACCAACAAAAATTATGCACTTCTACATGTCTAGCCACAGATACATTTAAACATAAAAAGGATCTCTGCCCATGTCCAAGACATTTGTAAACTAGACATGATTATCAACTCATGTAAGATTCTAAATTCAGCAAAAATGTGCATTGTATAGAGCTATATATTTCCCTTTTCTAATGAATGTCCAGATCTTCGGTGTAGCTAGCAAATGATGTTCCAATTCAGCTCAGGGTTGTCGAACACCTCCATTAGAGACGACATGTCCAAGTCCCCCTGGTCAAACTTTTCAAAGTCTGTCGCTGCTCCAGCCATTTTGCCACTTTGAGTTAGGTCCATACAAGGGTCGTTGTTTGTGCCATTTCTAGTGTTGTCATCCCTACAACTGTGATGACCATAGTACACAACAATGTACTTCGGAATTTCATCTTCACAATTAAGAGTTCTGTTATGCTCCTGTTGTTGGATTGTCTTGGTTGCTGAGCAGTTCCGTTCCGTGTAGGCGCATTTGTAGTAGCTCCTGTTTAATTGCAAGTTTGATTAGTTATGCATTACAATGAAGAATTAGTTCCTTCATAACATGTACATATGACAACTACTTTCATTAGCGAAAGTCGCCCCCAAATTGATTGAAAAGACAAGACATCCAAACGACTGAGTAGGTCATCATGCGAGAAAGTTAGCAACGTAAAAGAGAGCGACATGGACATGACAGGCCTAACTTGACTGCCATGGCCTAAGCCTAGTCTTACCCTTCATCCCCCTTGCCATCCGCTCTCCATAGATCCAAATAGACTTGAAGAAACTGTGAACAAAATAGAATGACGAGGGAGGAGACAAAGCATATGCGGCGAGGATTCCTCAAGAGTGGCGAAAGGAGAGAGATGGTACCAAGAGACATAGCAGAAAGAGATCTATTGGGCTGTGTACTAGGCCTGTTGGAGTAGGGTAGCTACTCGCAACAGCTCCCGTTCCCCTCAAAACTATGTATGCCCCCAATGTATTTTTCATAACTGAACCGATAAGTCTCACTCATCTCAGATAAGGGAAGCAGAAATGTAGGTTGATGTGGCCTCAAAAGAAAAAGGAAATGTAGGTTGATGTAGTAGTAATGTGACGATATATATGCTTGAATGACTGTTTGGTAGTAGTATGGATACCTAGCATGTTGCCTCCCGTTGATTTTCTTCTGGCCATATTTTCTCCAATGATGGCCATCATAATGTGGAACAATCGTTACAAGTGATCTTGATCGCTTTTCGTTGTTCCTCCTACATAGCATGCATACATATATATTAGTGGCAAATAATTAATTAATTAGCGAGATATATGAAAGAGTACCAATATATCAAAGAATGGCAGTGCTACAACGTACTCCCTCACATTCCGAATTATAAGATGTTATAACTTTTTCCACGAATCAGTGTATGTAGACATGTTTTTCTGTGTTTATTCGCTCATTTCAGTCAGTATGTAGTTCATATTAAAATATACAAAAAGCCTTATAATTCGGACATTGGTAATAGTATGTATTACGTGTTAGTGATGAACTGATGATGCAATTTGAAATCCAGCTAAATCATGTCGCAAAAACAAATGAATTGAGACTAGAATATAATCAAGGGTCTTTTTGAAATGATATAATCAAGAGTCTTATTGGCAAATCAAGAACCTTCTCTTCTGACCAGCGTTGCTGATCACGGGCTTCTCCTCTTGTCCCTCGCCGGCGCCGCTGGAGATAACGTCGCCGAGGACGAAGGCCGCCGCCGATTCACCGCCTGCGGCGGTGATACTCTGGAGCACTGGTGGAAAAAGGGCCTTTGGTCGCGGTTCGCAACTGCCATTAGTCGCGGTTGCGCAACCGCGACCGAACGGGCGCGACTAAAGGCCCCCCCCTTTAGTCGCGGTTGCTTAAGAACCGCGACTAAAGGCCCGTCCACGTGGGCGCCAGGTGGCCGTCGGGGCGGAGGACCTTTAGTCGCGGTTCTTCTGGCCAACCGCGACTAAAGGCCGCCGCAGGTTTAGGGTTTTAGCCCCCCCCCCTTAAACCTGTTTTCTGTTTAATTTGTATTGTTTTATTTCTTTTGTGCTTTATTTTAATTTTGAAGGAGTTTCATATATTCTACGGTACTACATACATGCATATGAATGTACAATTTCAAATAAATTTGAAATTAGAACCAAAAAGAATTCAAGAGGAATATACAATATATATTCAATATCATCGGATGACCATATACAATTTTGAACAAGTTTCCATACATGATTTAATGCATATAAAGTTCTACGTCCTCGTAATAGTGTTCTCCTTTAGGATGGAGGACTTCCCTGCTGAACCATCCAGCTAGTTCCTCTTGAAGTGGTCGGAAGCGAGCTTCTGGACTAAGCATCCACCGGAGGTTATTCCTCTGAGCATTGGTATCACTCGGAACCCGCTCAGAGGTGTATCTCCGGATCATCTCACAGACATAGTATCCACATAGATTGGTCTCCGGTGGCTGAATATCCCCAGCATTCTTAGCCTTTAACATTTTGAATTCTAGCTCTTTTTTGAATTCACCGACCTTTGTATCTACGAACCGTCTCCAAACCCTACGAGGCAAAGAAAATTAAATGAACAAGAGAGTTATTAATTAGTTACTTGATATTAGGAAATGAACGAAATAGGTCGATCGATATAGAGCGCAAATGAATGAAAATAATTACTTCTGCAGCATTCTTCTCATGCCGCCCCAAAGCTTTGGATCCATATTCACAGAGTCGTGGACGAGACATTCTGAGGTGTTAACTTTAATTACTAGCAGAATCCAGTGGAACCTGCGGACACGATACATGCACAGTACGTCATGCATAACTCATCGATTAGCCGGCCACATACCATGCATGGAGTAAACAAAAGAGAATGTGCTCAAGACAGAAACACTCACTCAAAATGGTAAGGAAATAGAATATCACTTTTGAGTTCCTGCTTTGTAAGAAACTGCCACAGGTCTGCCTCCACGTCGGCGGGGTAACGCTCCAACACATGTCCATTAACGATGTGTGGGTCAATGAACCCAACATCATGGATGTTCCTTACTCTGCATTCCTTAATCTTCATTCTGCATGTATAATAGCGGACACAACAATATAGTTAGGACATATATATAGTGCAGGCAATATGAACGAGATGGGGTAGAAATTAATAAATCACTTACAGAACGTAGCAACTGATGATAGATTTATCGAGCTCGCGCAGATTGAAAAGCTGGAACAATTCACTCAGTTCAATTTGTACATAGTAATGTTTGAAGTGATGCTCATGTCTAACTTCCGCATAAATATATTCTTTGGCGTTTTTATTTTTTATGTAACCCTTGTACCATTTCAGCAGACCTTTCATTTGTGGAGGTAGATCCTTTTCCTGCGCAGGCTCGACGAGAGGCCCATTCTTGACATATGTAATTACTACCTCCTTCACTGGCGCCTCATCAAGGCCTAACAGTTCACGAAGAGTAATACCTAAGTTGGCCGCTTGTTCTCTGGCACTCGTTACAGTCAATCCCTGTGCTGCCGCAGCTTGTATGATCTCGGGGGCATCCGGACATAAGGCTTCCACTATAAGCGGGGCAATCGATTGTTTACTTTGTTCCCCGAGCTGGGCAACTTGTTTCCCGCTTTTTTTACTTTCGGCCTTCTCCCGCTCTTTGTTCTCCTTGAACATGAGTGCCTGCCTGCGAAGTTCACGTGCATAGTCGTTAGGCAGATTCTTCGCGGCTTGGGACGGTGTGCTCAAAAATGACTTAGCCCGCTTCTTTTGCTCATCAGAAAATACTGGCTTGGGCTCGGGCTCTCTTTTCTTCTTGCAGTCCGCCTTCCATTTCTCCAAATCAGCAGCCGCGGCCGCGTCGACTTCCTCGGCACTACGTTCCCAAGGCCTTGTGGGGAGAGGCTTCAGTGATGGCTCCGGTACCTTTGTGGTCTTAGGTACATAAAGGTCCGGGTTAATAATCCAGGACTGCTTCTGCTTCTTTGCCGGAGGTGGATTGGGGGGCGGCGTCTGATCACCCGCCGGACGAGGACTGGGGGGCGGCGGCTGATCACCCGCCGGACGTTGTGGACTGGGGGGCGGCGTCGGCTGACGTGACGGAGGTGTAGGTGAACCGCCACCACCACCACCACCACCACCACCGCCACCGCCACCACCACCACCGTAGGGGGGTGGACTTGTTGTCCTTGGCGCCTCGCCTGGAAACTTGATAAACTTCTTTTGCCATAGAATGAAATGGCGCTTGACATCTCCAAGTCTTTTCTCCCCTTCAGGTGTAGCAATGTCAATCTCCAGGTCCTCAAACCCTTGGACTATGTCCTCCACCGTGACACGAGCATAGCCATCTTGAATGGGGTTGTTGTGGTGGAGTGCTCCAGGTAAACATGGTAAAGCACTGCCGATGGCTACCTTCATGGACATGTTCCCGATAGGATAATACAGATGACATTCTTTCATCTCCTTTATATCGTCCATGGGGTAGCGAGGAGGCTCCGGTGAAGTAATTTCGACCACCAGAGGCTCCGGTGCAGTTGGGGACAACAACCGTGACTAAAGGGTACCCTTTAGTCGCGGTCCGCCTCCCCAACCGGGACTAAAGGTCTGTGCTAGAACTGTCGCGGTGCGGTGGGATGTTTAGTCCCACCTCGCTAGCCGAGAGGCTTCGACAGTGGTTTATAAGCGCGGCTGCGCTCACCACTTCGAGCTCCTCTCAAATGCAGGCTTACGGGCCTATTCTGTCACTATGTGCCTGTGGGCCTACTCGGCCTTCTGCGGGCCTGAATCCTGGCCCTTTAATGGGTTTCTAGTCGTATTCAGGCCGTGGTGGCCCAGTAGGTGGCATATTTTCTTTTTTCTTCCTTTTTTCCTTTTTCCTTTTTTCTTCTGTTTTTTTCTTCTGTTTTTTCTTATGTTTTTCTTCTGTTTGTTTTTTCTTCTGTTTTTCCTTTTTTCTTCTGTTTTTTTCTTCTGTTTTTTTCTTCCTTTTTCCTTCTTTCTTCTTCTTCCTTTTTCCTTTTAAAATCAGAAAAATAAAACTAATTCATTTTAAAATCTTGAAAATACAATTATATATCAAAAAAATCAGAAAAATAAAACTAATTCATTTTAAAACCCCTTGAAGGTTTGACAAAAGGTTTGATACATCATTCAGTTCATCGACCAAATACAAAGTTTGGTACAATAAAGTATTACACATCAATTCTTCCCTTGTGTCCCTGCTTGCTTACGATTGTGCCGTATCCATGGAGCATCCTCATCATTTAACTTAATGCTTGGGTCAATGTTCACTTTGAAGGGCGGAATTTCACCAAACATATTATAATCTTCTGACATGTCTGTCTTGTCCTCCACTCCCACGATGTTTCTTTTCCCTGAAAGAACAATGTGGCGCTTTGGATCATCGCATGATGTACTGATCGTTTTCTTATCTTTCCGTTTCCTCGGTTTGCTACTCATGTCCTTCAAATAAAAAACCTGAGCGACATCTTTGGCAAGGACGAATGGTTCGTCAAGGTAACCAAGATTGTTGAAATCCACCATTGTCATTCCGTATTGCTCGTCCACCTTTACCCCACCTCCTGTTAGCTTGAACCATTTGCACCGGAACAAAGGGACCTTAAAGGAGGGTCCATAGTCAAGTTCCCATATCTCCTCTATGTAACCATAATATGTGACCTTTTGCCCATTCTCGGTTGCTGCATCAAAGCGGACACCACTGTTTTGGTTGGTGCTCTTTTTATCTTGGACGATCGTGTAAAATGTATTCCCATTTATCTCGTACCCTTGGAAAGTCGTTATAGTCGAAGATGGTGTCTTGGCCAACATGTACAGCTGATCTACAACATCATTGTCATTCATTAAATGTTTTCTCAACCAACTGCCGAAAGTCTCCATGTGGGCCTTCCTAATCCAGGATTCAGGCTTCCCCGGGTTGTCCGAGCGTAAAATATTCTTGTGTTTCTCAAAGTACGGAGCCACCAAGCTGGAATTGGTCAGTACAGTGTGGTGTGCTTCAGTCAGAGAATGGCCGTCCATACATATCGTTGATTTCCTTCCGATCGTGCCTTTTCCACTTAGTCTCCCCTCGTGCCGCGATCGAGGAAGACCAATCGGCTTAAGGTCAGGAACAAAGTCAACACAAAACTCAATTACCTCCTCATTTCCATAGCCCTTGGCGATGCTTCCTTCTGGCCTAGCACGGTTACGAACATATTTCTTTAATACTCCCATGAACCTCTCGAAGGGGAACATATTGTGTAGAAATACAGGACCGAGAACGAAAATCTCTTCGACTAGGTGAACCAGGAGGTGCGTCATAATATTGAAGAAGGATGGCGGGAACACCAACTCGAAACTGACAAGGCATTGGATCACATCGTTCTGTAACCGTGGTAGAACTTCTGGATTGATTACCTTCTGAGAGATTGCATTGAGGAATGCACATAGCTTCACAATGGCTACTCGAACATTTTCCGGCAGGAGCCCCCTCAAAGCAATCGGAAGCAATTGCGTCATAATCACGTGGCAGTCGTGAGACTTCAGGTTTTGGAACTTTTTCCCAGGTTTATTATTCCCTTTATATTGGACGAGAATCCAGACGGGACCTTCATACTGCTCAGGCATTCAAAAAAGATGACCTTCTCTTCTTTGGTCAGAGCGTAGCTGGCACGACCTTGAAACCATTCCGGATGCCGGTCATCAGGGTCTTTCAAACGTTGCTGGTCCTGCCGTGCTTCCTTTGTATCATTTGTCTTCCCATACATGCCCAAGAAGCTTAGGAGGTTCACGCAAATATTCTTCGTAACGTGCATCACGTCGATTGCAGAGCGGACATCTAGGACTTTCCAATATTCTAGCTCCCAGAATATAGATTTCTTCTTCCACATGGCTGCGTGCCCGTCAGCTCCCTTCGGAACTGATTGTCCGCCAGGACCCTTTCCAAAGATGACTTTCAAATCCTTGACCATATCAAATACCTCAGCACCAGTGCGTTCCGCAGGCTTCGGCCGGTGATCTGCCTTGCCGTTGTAATGCTTGCCTTTCTTTCTTACTGGATGAATTTTCGGAAGAAATCGACGATGCCCAAGGTACACGTTCTTCTTACAATTTGGCAAATGTACACTTTCAGTCTCATGTAAGCAGTGCGTGCATGCATTGTATCCCTTATTTGACAGTCCCGAAAAGGTTACTAAGAGCAGGCCAATCGTTGATGGTTACGAAAAGCAACGCTCGTAGGTCAAATTCCTCTTGTTTGTGCTCATCCCACACACGGACACGACCCCACAGCTGTAAAAGTTCATCAACTAATGGCCTTAGGTACACATCGATGTCGTTGCCGGGTTGCTTCGGACCTTGGATGAGCACTGGCATCATAATGAACTTCCGCTTCATGCACAACCAAGGAGGAAGGTTGTAGATGCATAGAGTCACGGGCCAGGTGCTATGGCTGGAGCTCTGCTCGCCAAAAGGATTCATGCCATCCGTACTTAGAGCAAATCTTATGTTCCTTGCGTCAGCTGCAAAATCTTTGAACCATCTGTCGATCTTTCTCCATTGCGTTCCATCTGCGGTGTGTCTCAACTCCCCGTCCGACTTACGGTCCTCTTTGTGCCATCGCAACAACTTGGCATGCTCTTTGTTCCTGAACAGACGTTTCAACCGTGGTATTATAGGAGCATACCACATCACCTTGGCGGGAACCCTCTTCCTGGGTTTCTGGCCCTCAACATCGTCACCAGGGTCATCGCCTCTGATCTTATAACGCAATGCAGTGCATACCGGGCATTCATTCAAATTCTCGTATTCACCGCGGTAGAGGATGCAGTCGTTGATGCATGCATGTATCTTCAGAACCTCTAAACCTAGAGGGCAGACAACCTTCTTTGCTTCGTACGTACTGGCGGGCAACTCGTTATCCTTTGGAAACATATTCTTCAACATTTTCAGCAAGTTTTCAAATGCCGAGTCAGCTACACCTGCCTCTGCCTTCCATTTCAGCAAATCCAGTGTGCAGCCCAGCTTTTTCAGACCATCATCGCATCCGGGGTACAGCGCCTTTCTGTGATCCTCTAACATGCGATCCAAATTCTCCCTCTCCTTTTCAGTTTCGCAGCGTCTCCGTGCATCAGCAATGGTCCGACCAAGATCATCAACGGGATCATCACGTGCCTCTTCTTCACCTTCCCCTTCACCTTCAGCATCCTCCATGAAAGTATCACCGAAATGAGCAAGATAGCTTTCATCGATGAAATCATCCCCTTCTTCATCTTCTTCCATTATAACCCCTCTTTCTCCATGCTTGGTCCAACAATTATAGCTTGGCATGAAACCGTGCCGAAGCAGATGCATGTGAACATCTCTTGAGGAAGAGTAACCCTTCTGATTCTTACAGATAACACATGGACAGATAACAAAACCCCCCTGCTTGTTCGCATTAGCCACTACGAGGAAATCTTTCAAACCCGTAGTGAACTCGCCGGAGAGTCGGTTACCGTACATCCATTGCCGATTCATCTGCATTATTATAATATAAAATATATAATTAACCATCATGCATTTGTTAAACTAACTAGCTACAAACAATATAAATTAAACAATGAACTGCACACATGCATATTTTATCAATGACACACATGCATGAAAGGTTCAAGTTGCTAACCGCGATCGAGGAGGAAAAAATAAATGAGGAACCTCAAGTGTGGCTCCAACACTTCATATCATGTTTGTTTCACCCTCTTAGGGCATTTCATCAAACACCTTGTGTGCATAAGAGGAACCAAAAGCAAACCTACACCCCCTTGTGAAGCTTGTGAAGAGAAGTGGCACCAAATGGCTAAGTGAGCGTGCTGAACTGGTATATATAGGGGAGGAGCTTTAGTCGCGGTTGGCCTGGCCAACCGCGACTAAAGGCCTTTGCGCACCTTTAGTCGCGGTTGGCCTGGCCAACCGCGACTAAAGCCCCTCACGTGCACCAGCTGGCCACCGAGCGCCCTGGGCCCAGGCCTTTGGTCGCGGTTCGTCTGCCGAACCGCGACTAAAGACTTCATTAGTCGCGGTTCCTACAGTTTCGCGACTAATGGGGCTGGACGGAAGCCTCTTTTTCTACCAGTGGAGCCTGGAGATGACGCCATTGATGCAGTCAATCACGCCATCAAAGAGGTCGACGGCGAGGCCGGCTGACCTGCTGTCGCGAAGCGCAGGAAGAATGAGCGCTCGGAGCTGAATCACGAGCTCCTGCTGCCGCCTAAGCAACGAGTCCATCTCCGAGCCGCCATGGACGACCATCATGCTGCTGCTCGTCATCTTGTTATCCATGCATATGCAATCAGCTCGTGCGCGGAATCTAATGTATAGTAGACTGTAGAGTTAAGCTGCACGCACCAACCTTATATAGTACTATGTTGCCTCCTACTAATTTGTCCAACTTTACAGGGGCTCTGCACAGGGGAGATGGGTGCATATGATATATTTGATGGATCGAGGCGCAACAACCCCGGCCTGGTCAAAAGTCTCAGCTGACTGACCGACGACGTGCCGCTCCTCCTCGTCCAAGTATGTAATGATCAGTGTGGTCTACATATGTTGTATTTGTCAACTTTATGTAATGATGAATATGTGGTCTCAAAAAAAAAAGATGTCCACGCCTAGAGGAGGAAGAGGAGCAATGACGGTTGGTTGGAAGAAGATGGATGGTGGGCTGTTGGATAATTATCCAACGGTCGAGATTTAGATCGGGAAATTGATTGACCCATTTAATTTTTTTTTTCACGCACCTGTTGAATATGTGTGCCACATAAGTTACAACTCCTAAGCTGCCTATGGCAATCCCAGCCCGTTCTAAGTACTACTATTTCGGTAATCCTGAATACAAGCATATATAGAAAGCATGCTACTCCCTCTGTAAAGAAATATAAGAGTGTTTAGAACACTACTTTAGTGATCTAAACGCTCGGAGAGAGTATATATGCTGCTACTCTATATGCTGGTATCAGTCAAGGGATTAGCAAGTAAAGTACCAAAAACAGACAAGGCTATAATAATACATGAAAAGTAGCTCCAAATAAGTGCTTATATTATCTTAGAAGCAGACCATAGACCGAACTATGAGCGTGGACATCACCAAAGAAATGGATATACAATACTACTTTGAGGAAAACTTAACCTGAGGTGCCTAATTTAAGATGGCGGCGGCCATCTGCACTGCACCATCCTGGCTAGTTCCTTTTCCACGTGCAATAGCCTAGCTAGCATTTATTTTTGCAAGTGGGTACGAAACTATGAATACGATACTATATATAGCTGCCACAACATTGTCGTATACTCCCTGTAGCATGGTCTTATGTATAACGAAAATTAAACTAAGATGGCCTCATGAATGAGCTTTTGGATGGTGCTCAGTAGGAGCCAAGCAATGTTTCTTGAAATTATAGTCAATGTACTGATTTGGCTTATTATGTGGCTAGACCTCGACGACAAATGATGTGTGATTGTATCAACTTTGAGGAGTAAGCAAACTCTAACAGGTCACTTATGGGCTTGGCATATCCATGGGCTAGATAATTTCCATATTTCCCCTGCAATTTTGTGTTGTTGTCGTGTTTCAGTCAAGGTTGTAACAAGGGCATCTTTATTGTCCATATGTATGCCACTTATGTATTTGTCCACAATGTGAAATATGAGTAAACACAAGGGTAATCTGGTTTATGATAACATGGTTGCTACTGGTAGGCATAGTAGTATTTACTTAGTTACTACCTAGAATATATGGATATGTTAAGGGTTGATGTAATTATCTCTACTCAAATGCATTGCATCGTAGGTAGCTTGAAATTATAGAAGGATATGGTCCGTAGCAACGATCGTATGTCCTGGTCCAAGTCGGTCTTCTCCTGGTCCAGAAACTCAAAGTAATAGTGAGGAAACAAGAAACATGTCTAGATAGCAGACCCATGCAGCGTGGGATCTGTATGCATTGATCATGAATTCATTCACTGAACTTTCCTTATAATAAGCGAGACAACCATGTAGGATCGATGATAGATCAATGATGGTTTTTTTTAGAAACATCAATGACGGTAGTTGAAAGGATGGATGTATTTCTCTACTTATGGTGATGTACTATTTTGGGCCCTTATAGACAAAGATATATATAAATTCATAGAGGTGTACAAAGGAATGATCGATAATGAAGTAATGGTTTGCGCCGTGGATTACATCGTCTTGTTCCTTCTAACCTTACTTTGAGAAGTGTATGGGTCCACAAATCCACTATAATTACATAAATATTTCTACTTACTTACAAATAAAAGCAACTATTGATCCATGGATCAATTACTACACCAGTACAAAAATGGCTTTTTCAGATAGTGGTGGTGTTGGCATATTTGATACGACAACTTTATTAGGTTAGTGTTGGCGTTTGAAAATTATTGAACACCACTTGTAGGTGGGACCAACAGTTGGTACAAGGTGTCATATAGTGGTGACATGGCATAACGTCGAACGCCAACACTATTATGTTTACCTGTGGCATGTCATGTGTTCCCACATCAACACTATATGACATGGGGTCTATTTTTCGTAATTACTTTTATTTGTAATTATTTATTCTTAGTTGATTAAAATGTTTTTGAGTAATAATTAAATATTTCGCCAAAAATCTAGGAATTTAATTTCTTAAATTAATAATATTAGTATTTTATAAATGGTGAATTATTTTCGACACTTCTAATAGTTTTACCTTTTTATTTTTCTAAAATTGTTATTTTTTTAATATTATATTGTAGTTAATTTTATTAAATTTCGAATGTTGTAACTAGAAATGGTAACATTTTTATCATATATTTTAAGTCGTTTTATTTTCTTCAATTTTTTTTGTAAATGGTGGTGAATAGTTTTAATTATATTAGTCAAAATATATTGTAGTTGTTTTTTTGAAACTAAGAATATTTAAATTGGACATGCTATCATTTTCAAAAGTATGTTTAGTATTTCATTGTTTTTATTAAAGTAAAAATATTTTTTTGATTTTTATTAAAGTACTAGTATTATTTTGAGTCTTTTAATAAATTAAAAATTTGTAATTACTGGCTGACTGGTCTATTGGGCCTAGCCCAAGAGTGCATCAGAAGCACTCAAAACGGAGGGGCCACGACCACCTCGCCCCGTCTTTCTCTCTCTCACTCTGCTTGTGCTCTCTCTTAGCCTCTCTAGATCCCCTTCTGTCGCTGCTCGTCGTCGGGCGATTCCAGCCACTTTCGGCACGCACCGGTGCTTTATAAATTATGAACTCATTTTTACAATGTTTTATAAATATCTTCCATAGAATATTAATTCCTTGTATCATTTCTAAGTTGAATGTCATATATCAGTCCTTGTTACTTTCAATATAAAACTAAATAAATCAGATGTCTGAACTAACAAAAGAAATGTTTTGACAAAATTTGAGAGAAGTGAGGTTCAATCCCAGGCCACATAATTGGTAGTCTAAGCCTTGGCCCAATAATAACCTTAGTTGTGTTCCTTTGTTGTCTATCGTAGAAGCCAACAATTTTATTTGACCGAAATTTATATAATGGACCGAACAATTTTATGTTAAAAATCCGGATGGACCAATGGATAGGTGAACCGATAGTCGGACTGGTGAAAATCTGAACCGACAAACTCAATGCTTCGGTCAGTAGTCCACTTGTTTTTAATGTGAGGCTTAGTTTGACAATACAATTTTTAGAAACCCGTTGTAATTGAAAACCTTGGCATTCCGATGGGTGGGCAAGGAATATGGGTGCTCCTAACCAGCACTTCAGGCGCCGGCTGGCTCTACCGGCGCTTGCTAGCAACGCATAGCGGGCCGGCCCACCAACTGACTGAACTAAGCAAATGCAAAGAAAAAGAAAGAATAAATATTAATTGAAAATATGCGACCACTGGAATTTGAACTCTGCACGACAACATTCGTGGCTTGATGCATTAACCACTAGATCAAGCTAGTTTTTCCTTACAATTCCGTCCTAGTTAACGTTTCCTTTAGTAAAACAAATATAAATTATTTTGAAAAAAGAAAAGGTAAATTTTAATACAAAATCAATGATTTTTAGAAATGTTCATTGATTTTGATAAAACACTATTTTGAAAAAAGTTCATCAATTTTGTAAAAAAGAAAAAGAGTTCACCGAGTTGAAAAAAAGTTCAACGATTTTGGAAAATAGTTTATCGATTTTGAAAAGAGTTCATCAATTTTGAGAAAAAGTTCATGGATTTGAAAAAAAACATCAATTTTGAAAAATACTTCATCAATTTTGAAAAAAGTTCCTTGATTTTGAAAAAAAGTTTATCGATTTTGAAAAGAGTTCACGAATTTGAAAAGGTTCATCAGATTTTGATTAGAAAAAGTTCAAGAAATTGGAAAAGTTCATGCATTTAACAAAGAAAAACAAAGAACAAAACCGTTCAAACAAAGGAGAAAAAGGAACAGAAAAAAGTTGTTTGGCTGGTGATGTTACCTTAAAACTTCGGTTTTTCTCAGTTTTATCAAAACTACCAAGTTGTTTGGCTAGTGATGTTACCTAATCTAGCATTAGTTGTGGGTACGGTATGGGCATAAGGTCTTGCCCCGTGGGTCACCCAATGGGTCGCCCAATTATCTGACATGTGGGCCCTTCAGTGCACAAAATACACTACCCCTAGCATCCAACAGCCATCTATGGTGAAAAAACACTAATAAGAAGCAAAACACCAGACCACACCACGACCACATCCACCGATATGAAAATCCCTCTCCCTTACTCAAGGCCTCTGCTTCATCAGTTGCTTGTTCAGTCCAAGGCCTCACGCAGGTAAAGGTCAGCCATATATTGTGTTATATTTTTGGCCCAACGTACAATATGCAGCCCACGCAGCTAAAGGCTGGTGCACAGGCAAAGGAACAGACTAACAGTTTAGTCCCACCTCGCGTAGAGCATGAGAAGGAACCAGCTTCCTATCTACTCCCTCCATTCCAAAATATAGTGCGTCCGTGCTTGCCGAGGTCCAAATTTGACCATAAATTTAACCAACGAGAACAACTGCGGCGGGAGAAAAAAATATAATTGAAAACTTCATTTGGATACGAATTCACTGATATAAATTTTGCTCCCACCGCAGTCGGTCTTGTTAGTTAAATTTATGGTCAAAGTCGAATCACAAAAATAGAGAAAGCACTATATTTTAAAACGGTGGGAGTATATAAGAAGGTGTGACCTATCTAGCTCTTCCTCACAAGTCACAGCTGCCAGATGGGCGTCGTACGGCAAAACATGTACTATTTTTGAAGCATAAAAAAGAATTAATATTTATTTCAAACCCGATGAATGCCCGAATGGGTCGGGTTACCCATCGGGTTCAGGCGTGGATCTGTATGTATGCCCATGGATAGGGTCGTGGGCAAAGGGTTAGACCCATTTACTTATCGAGCATGGGTCTGATAGAGGCCGACTCGGTGAAACCCGACCCAACTGTCAGGTTGAGTCACTGATGTTGAAGGCTTCAACTAACACACCTAAAAAATCAATGAAGCTGAATTCGCTCATGATTGGAGAAGAGAGTGTTTTTTAGGCTAAGAGAGATGAACGACTCGCATGTGACAGGCGGCCAGAGGCCCAAAAGAAGTATCCGGGACACCGAGTAAACGGAAGCTAGTCTAACAAATCAAGAAATAAAATTATGACTTGGTTGCCATATATAATAGAAAGAGGAAAAATAGTAGGCGGTTGCATCTGATTTTCTTATCTCTACTACTTAAACTTTGTTATCCTGTTATAACGCACGGACATTGTTCTAGTATACAAAGCGACGTCAATTGCGCTCTCTCTCATGATTTCTCTCTGTTCTGTTTAGAAAAAAGAGATCCAAACCTCTTTTTCAAATACTGCAAGAAAATCATGGTTCCTGAGATAGCATAATATAATTTACAAAACTTTAGTTTTTGTTTCATCTAAACGCCTTAAACTATTTAATACCATTTTTTTGAGAAACCACAGTACTTCCAAAAAAAGTGCAAAAATACTTTGCATCCAAACACACCCTGAGTGATATATATGCTGGCCGTGCGTTACCGCTGCTAGCATCGCTACACGCACTTCTTGCAAAAAAAAAGCATCCCTACGCGCACAAATCAAATACTCCTTCTGTCTCTATCAATTTCTTTTAAGTTTGTTGATTAAAGTTATACAAAAATATTAACGTACAGAATACGAAATAAATATCCTTCGGAAATATATTTCGGAAATTTGGGCTGATTCATGGGACCCAGCCGTCAGCGCCTCTAAGCAGGAACCGATCCCCCAATCTCCTCCTTCCCGGACCTGCCATGGCGGAGATCGACTGGCGACCAACCGTCGGCGACCCCCTGCCCTGTCTCCGACCGGCCGCCGCGCCCTCCTACAGCGGGCGTGTAGCCTCCTCGTCTCTGCTCGTAGTTGTTGGTCGTCGGCCGTGGACGTGTAGCCCAGCGACTGGTTTGGATCCGAGTACCCCGGCGCCTTTCCGATGAGCCGCCTAGGAAGACCATTGAACTATTTTGAATTCGTTACGCTCTGCTTCTTGTTGAAATTAGTAGTACGTACGTATGTATTTAGTCTTTGTTTTTAGATCAACACATGCTCTCCGCCATTGTGATGAATCACTTCACGTCTGGCTAAAGCGATTGTGTTCAAGACAGAAAAAACACTTGCACCACCAGCATAGGAAAACAGGGGCTTGACATCAAGGAGTTCTTCACCGCTCCAAGTGCATCCCCAGCCTTCTCTCTGTTCTTGAGAAGCTTTTGTAAAGCGATTGTGTTCAAGATAGAAAAACATTTGAACCACCAGCAGGGGAAAATTCTGAATATTTTGTGCTTCATGACGGGCAGCCCAGAACTTGGCTCAGTCATCACTCTGGGTTTGCAAAGTCATTTTCCTGCTTAGAAATGTACACTGTCCGGTGGAAGGGCGTCCAGTCCAGGGATATAAAGTTCAGAACAGTTAAGTCTTGGTTCCACAGCAGCTCTTCGTTTTTTCTGCTCCTTCTGGATTAGTACAGGTTAAGGGATGACCATTTCCAAATTTCTTCCAAGCCAGAAAAGATAAGACGCACACTTCTGCACACATGTCTCTTTTGGTTTATGCAGCCTCATGTTCAACTCTTTGATCAAAGAAAATAATAACACGGCTTCAATGGAGAATAAGATGAAGAGTCATAGTGTCCTTGGGCGAGTCCTCTGAGAAGTTTCAGATATATATAGCTTCACCCAGCTTTGGCAATTGACCCTTAATTTGCGGTACAGCATTCCTCAAGAGGCAGTAAGCGAGGAGGCTCTCAAAAACACACACACACACATGGAGGTAATATTTTCTGCTGCTATGGGTGAGCTTGTCAGTAGATCCATATCTTTCCTGGTGGACAGATACTTGAAGCAGCGGACGGCCGCGACAACTGAGGAGGAGAGGCTGCACAGCCTGCAACGGCTCCTACTGCGGCTTCATGTCGTCGTCGAGGAGGCAGATGACCGGCTCATCACAAACCAGGCCATGCTGCAGCAACTCAGCATACTGAAAAAGGAGATGTACAGAGGATATTACACCCTCGAAATCTTCCTTTGCCGAGCCCATGGAGAAGGAAGGGCAAAAGATCATGAAGTCAACTACTCTTTTGCACCATCTATATTCAACCCTGCAAAGCGTGTATGTTTCTGCAGTGGCAACAGGGAAGGTCCGCACAAACTGAGCTGCTGGAGGCTGGAGCAAGTTCTTGGCAGCATAAGGAACAACATTGAAGATGTGGGTGAGTTCATCATGTTTCTAAACATATGCCCGCGTTTAACCCGCCAACCGTACAACATGTATCTACTTCTTAACAAGTGCGTGTTCGGACGCCAAATGGAGATGGAACACATTATGAACTTCCTGTTGCAAGCGGAAACTGCTCCCAGTGCCGCTACTAATCCTGCTGTCCTGCCGATCATCGGTCCTGGGAAAGTTGGAAAGAGTACCCTGGTCGAGCATGTGTGTGACAATGAAAGGGTGCACAACCACTTCTTTCAGATTTTGTGTTTCAGTGGGGATGATCTAAAAGATGCAAGTCTAGAGACCCTAAGAGATGGCGGTAGAATCAAGCATCGAAACCGTGGCATGGGCGGTGCAAGGACACTGATCATTATTGAGCTATTTCTGGACATCGACAAGTCCGAATGAAAAAGGTTGTATTCATCTGCAAGAAGCTGCATCGGAAACGGCAGTAAGATCATAATCACGAGCCGGTCCGACAAGATCTCAAACTTTGGAACCACAGAACCCCTCAGATTACAGTTCTTTACTCAAGAAGCATACTGGTACTTCTTCAAGGTGCGTACGTTTGGGAGCACGAGCACGGAGGACCACCCGAAGCTCGCAGCAATGGCCATGGAAATGGCCAGGCTGGCGAATGGGTGCTTCATAACTGCGACCATCTTCAGTGTACTATTGAAAGCAAATTTTGACCACCGTTTCTGGAGCATGGCCCTTGCAACCGTCAGGAATTTTATCGAGACGAACATGTCAGTGTATGGCGAGAGTTTCGCTGACCCCTGGCAGATGGCGGAGCCAGTATATGTCAGGAGAGCAAAGAAAACTTCGTCTAAATGGTTAGTGATTTTTGGTGACTACCAGACATGTGCTGCTGAAACTGAAGCTGAAGATCACGAGATGGTTAGCGTACAAGACCTTTTCCTTGGAAGCGTGAGGCCCCGAGGAAAATTCAAGGTCCATGCATGGACATCTCACCTGGAGCCTCACTACAATTACATATTTCACTGTGAGATTCAAAGACCACAGCGTCTGGTCGCCAGAAACAAGCGCTGTCGCCGAGCCGTCGCTCCGACCGGCCACCGCGTCGCAGAGCCAGCTGCCCGTCTTTTGGTCGTGTACCACCCCCGTTGCTGCTCGCGGCTGTGGTTGGTCGCCGACGGCGGTCGCCGTGGGCGTGCAGCGCAGGGGTTGGACGGGAGAGAAGCGACCAGGCCGGCTCCAAGTACCTCGCCGCCTTCGAATACCATGCCGCGGTGCTTCAGTGAGTTTCCCACAATCCAGTACTATCTGAATTTGCTATGATCTGCTTCTTGTTGAAAGTAGTACTAGTAATTTTGTTAGCCTTTGTGTTTAGATCAACAGGCTCTCTCTGCCCTGTTCCATCTTCACTCAAATAAAACAAGTCGTCACAGCAGTTTTAGCCCAATTAAATCTGTCTGAACATACAAGAGCAGTGTCGGTGTGGCATGCATCAAAAAATACTGCAGCATATCTTGCCAGCCGCAGCTTAGGATATAAAACAGGTGATCCAGCATAATTTGGCTGAACACATGAACCAGCATAGGAGAAAACAGGGTATTGTGCCAGACGGCAACTTAGTTCTTCAGCAGCTGTGGCCGCTGGGACTGCCGTCGCTTTTCTCTCCGTCAGCAGCAAGAAAGCATTGTTCCATCGACACGTCCACCTCTCGGGGCATAAAGGCAAACCATCTCTTCAGCGGTCGCAACAGCCGCGTTAGTTCTTGTATTAGTCGATTCTGAAGCAGCCTCAGTAAAGTGGTTAATGTTGGAACACTAGAGAGTCCAACTGAAGAAGCAAGCAGTTTGCTGACCCTTGGCAGGCCGTGAAACACCGTTATCTGTCAAGACTGCAAACAGGAGAAAATTCTGAATATTTTGTGCTTCATAATTGCAGGGTCACTTTCATGCTTAGAAATGTTTGCCAGGCAGGAAAGGGATGTAGACTGTCCGGCGGAAGGTTGAGTAGCACCTGCAAAAAACGAAGGGCGTTAAGCGGTCGAAAATTCAGAACAGTTAAGTCTTGGTTACACACCGGCTCCTCGTTTTTTTCTGCTCCTTCTAGACTAGTAGATGTCACGAGATGACCATTTCCAAATTTCTTCTAAGTCAAAAAAGATAAGACACAACTTCTGCACACATGTCTCTTTCGGTTTATACAACCTCATATTCAACTCTTTGATCAAAGAAAAGAACAACATGGCTTCAACTGGAGAAGTAAGATGAAGACTCAGTGTCCTTGGGTGAGTCCTCTGAGAAGTTTCAGATATATATATATATATATATAGCTTCACCCAGCTTTAGCAATTGATCCATTGCAGTCCTGTATTCCTCAAGAGGCACAAAGGCCAGGGGGTTCTCAAACACACATACATGGAGGTAATATTTTCTGCTGCTATGGGTGAGCTTGCCAGTAGATCCATATCTTTCCTGGTGGACAGATACCTGAAGCAGCGGTCAGCGGAGGCAACCGAGGAGGAGAGGCTGCACAGCCTGCAACGGCTGCTACTGCGGCTTCATGTCGTCGTCGAGGAGGCAGATGACCGGCTCATTACAAACCAGGCCATGCTGCATCAACTCAGCATACTGAGACAGGAGTACAGGGGGTATTACACCCTCGATATGTTCAGTTGCCGAGCACATGAAGATGACAGGACAAAAGATTACTCTTTTGCCCCATCTAAGTTCAACCCTGCAAAGCGTGTATGTTTCTACAGTGGCAACAGTGAAGGTGCAGCACAGGCTGAGCTGCTGGAGCAAGTTATTTGCAGCTTGCGGAACACCATTGAAGATGTGAGTGAGTTCGTCATGTTTCTAAACAGCTACCCATGTCTGCACCTTCAACCGTACAACATGTATCTGCTGCTGGACAAATGCATGTTCGGACGCCAAATGGAGATGGAACTTGTGATGAACTTCCTGTTGCAAGCAGAGACTGCTCCTGGCACTGCTGATCATCTGGCTGTCTTGCCAATCATTGGTCCCAGGAAAGTTGGAAAGAGCACCCTGGTCGAGCATGTATGCAACGATGAAAGGGTCCGCAACCACTTCTCTCAAATTTTGTTTTTGAATGGAGATGATCTTAAAGATGCAAGTGTAGAGACCCTAAGAGATGGAGATAGAATCAAGCATAAAAACCGTGTGGTCGGTGGTGGAAGGACATTGATCATCATTGAGCTACTTCTGGATATTGAGGAGCCTGTATGGAAGAGGTTGTATTCAGCTGCGAAAAGTCGCATCATGAGTGGAAGTAAGATGATAATTGTGAGCCGCTCTGACAAGATCGCAAGCTTTGGAACCACAGAACCCCTCAGATTACAGTTCTTGACTCATGAAGCATACTGGTACTTCTTCAAGGTGCGTTCCTTTGGGAGCACGAGAGCAGAGGACCACCCGAAGCTCGCATCAATGGCCATGGAGATGGCCAATTTGACGAGTGGGTGCTTCATGTCTGCAAACATCGTCAGTGGAATACTGAAACCAAATTTTAACCCCCATTTCTGGAGCATGGTGCTTGCAGTCCTCAGGAATTTGAAGAAGACAAACATGTCAGTGTATGGGGATCGTTTCACTCTTCCTTGGAAGATGGCGGAGCCAACTTATCTCAGGAGGGTGAATAAAAATTCTTCTGAATGTGTCGTGTTGTTTCTTGACTACGAGACATGTTCTGCTGAAACTGGACCTGAAGCTCTCAGGATGATGAGCGCGCAAGATCTTCTCTTTGGAAGTGTGAGGCTTCGAGGGAAATTCAAGGTCCATGCATGCATGGACATCCCACCTGCCGCCTCACTACAGCTACATCGTTCACTGTGAGGTACAGAGGCCACATCGCATGGTCACAAGTAACAAGCGTTATCAGAAGAGTAGTGGCTAATTAAATTGTCTAGTCATTTATCCAACACTCGAAGCTCATGCATGGTTCATGGTTCACAAAAACATGAAGAGAAGTAATCAGAGTAGGTACAGGTTGTGAGATAAGAGCCTGAGACTGTTCTTCTTTCTGAAATACCATTTTCTCTTCTTTTTGGACAATTCTGAAATAGTATAAATTTTACAGTTATTTTTTATATCCCAACTGTAAGTAATAGGCAATTAGGCACACTGTATGGGTCAGTAGTTTGGGAAGTTTCTTTGGGTTGCTGATATTAGCCAGGTACCTCTGTCTTTTTTATCATGTGTACTGACCAGTGAGAAGCCATGCAAGTTTCTTTGACTGTTTCCATTTGTCCACCTAATCTTTTCCTATTTCCATGAGACCACAGGACGATGCAAAGATGTTCTGCTAATACTAAAGGTGATATCATGATGTCGACGGTCAATGCATTGTTTGTTTATTTTTGCTTTTGGACAAAATAGACCGCAGATTGCCACAAAGTTTGAAGTCAGGTCCGCATCCACATCTGAAAAAGAAAAACGAAACCAAGAGCCATGACAACTTCAAGAGTGAGACCTTTCGGATTCTACAGTGCGTCAAGTAATTTTAGAGACGGTGACAAGTCAAACATGCATTTTTTGGAAGTAAGGAGTATTTCTGTGGGGCCCAACTTTCAGCGCCTGCTCTCAGCGGTAAGAACCGATCCCCAATCTAGTTCTTTCGTTCTCAGGAAGACGTGTTTCTTCCTCCAACCAAGAGGCGCTCTACTGCTCTTGCTTGAGGCTGCAGCCATGTGCTCTGCGGAGCCTGTGGGCGGCCGATGGCAGTCGTTGTAGCAGTGCTCCTGCTACGACGTAGTGTTGCCTGTGAGACTCCATGGCTGGCTGTGGTCCGTGCGGGGCAGCGCCGCTGCGGGCTTCCTCCGGCCTCCGTCGCCGTCGGCAGTCACCGCTTCAGTCCGCCAGCCGAGAGGCTAGAAGGGGAAGCCACCCAATGTCCAATCCATCCAGTACTGCATCCATCTACAAATTACCAAGGTAAATTTCCTCTGTCTTTTAAACAAATCCGAAGCTTTTTTGATAAATTTCCACTGCTAGAAGCCACTGATCTGCCACGGATTGATTGCTACTTTGTTGATTTGTTCTTGTATAAATTGTAATTGTTTGTACAATTGTCCATCAGTTCATACCACTGATTGCTACATTGTTTGTCCATTCAGTCCATGCCACATTGCAACTGCCACTTATTTCTACTTTGTTTGTGTGATGTAAGATGAAGAAGTATGTTGGCATATTTGAATTGTGGGACATATCTTCAAACTAAGGCAAGGAAAACAATTTCTACGTCCACATTTGTAAAAAGTTGAGATTGATTACATTACAGAGCAAAAAGTTGAGGCCCAAACCATGACAAGGGGCGGCCAGGATGTAAACGAATACAAGGATAGATGCCCAGTGCTGCTCCCAAACCGTGGCTTTAGTGCAACAAAGCTATTGTTGGAAAGTTAATGTTTAGAGCCGTTAGCCGTCAGATGTAGGATCCACATTCCTAGTGAGACTGCCTCGCGACACGAAACAGCAAGTAGTCACCTAGTCGGCGCTGTAACAGAGCGAGCTGCAGCTTTCATTCTTTGGAGTTAACTGTTGATTTCATCAGGTTTTTCAGGTTCAGATCCTGACAAAAGCTCTGCACTTGCCACGGCTGCTACTCAAGTTTGTAGTGCCATCCACCTCCTCATAAAGCAGGTGCCGCATGATCTAATAAAGCATTGGTTGATTGGATACAACCTTAAATATTACACACATATATAATATTGTTGGTTGGTCCTTGCATGGTCTCAATAATAGCAAATGCTCATGGCAATCATGATTTCGGTATTTGAATCTGAACTGGTTTCAGTTTATGTATTTTCACACAAAAAAGTAATCATTCCGGGAAGCTTACCCAGGATCTTGCTGTGTATGTAGCACTTCCTTTAATCTAATTGAAACTTGGAAATGCAAATGTGGTCTCTAATCTGCAAGTTTAGCCCAGCACATTGGTAGTTTCAGCCTAGCAACTTGTCAATACATTTTCGTGGCATCCATCCAGGCAGGCATGCACATGTACACCTTTTTTTGTGATATTCTTTCGAGAGAAAAAACAAACAAAGGAAAGCTCTGCACTAGGCATACCTGCTACACTCCACTTTGTAGTGCCATCCACCTCGTACGGCATGCATTTTATGATCTAGAATTGAAGTATGAGCTGATTGGATAGGACCTTAAATATTAGACTTATGGTATTGTTGGTTGGTACTTGCATCGCATGGTCTCAATAACAAACAAATGTTTATGACAAGGCCTAATGACAATCATGATTACTAATTATAT
Source organism: Triticum aestivum (assembly GCF_018294505.1). Classification (NCBI taxonomy): domain Eukaryota; kingdom Viridiplantae; phylum Streptophyta; class Magnoliopsida; order Poales; family Poaceae; genus Triticum; species Triticum aestivum. Next base: position 12,234,544 of record NC_057797.1, read on the forward strand.
CCAAACCATAGCCGCCCCAGAGTGGATAATTATATTTCCATGCATACGTAGTGTTTTTTTGAAAGGCACGCATACTTAGTGTTGGTTGGGCCCTTCTGTTGGAAGCAGAAATGGCCAACAGGAACTGGATTGAGAAAAAAAAACTGGAGAAGGGCAAGGTTCTTCATTGAGAATTAATTTCTGATGGCAGATTCCTAATTTTTATTGGTTTTTGCTGGTGTGAATTCTGAGTATTTGGTGGTGAAAACTCTGAAACTAGAGGTATGAGATTCTGGAGATACTATAATACACTACGGTAGCGCTAACTAGACTCTTGGCCCCCTCCCCCTTCCTCCCCCGCGGCGTCGCCTCCTCGGCGGCGCAGCCCTCGGATGGCTCCGGTGCCCGCTCCCCTCGATGCCCCGCCTGCTTCTGCCTCCTACTTGGAGGCCCTGCTCGCACCAGGGGGGCCGGCTTCGCATTCATTGCCGGCATGCCCGGCTGTGCAATCAAGACGGAGTCTGGATGGGGGAGATCCAGTGGATAGCACGGCGGGTGAAAGGCTGCGCTCCATCATTGTAGCCCCAACCCGCGTGCCTGCTGCTGCGGCCTCCGCCTCGCCCATTGATGGCCGCATTGATGGGGATGGATGGAAGATGGTGGGGAGGGGTAGGCGGCCGCCTTATTATCAGCGCCCTCCTCCGCGCCGCAAGACAAAGCAGACCCACCTCAAGGCGCTCCTGCTGAAAAAAGCTTGGGGGAAGTGTTTCAAGTGTCTTGAGCCGGACCACAGAATCGCAGAGTGTAGAAATCGGGCGAGGAGCTTGATCTGTGGTGAGGTCGGGCACAGAGCGAAGTGGTGTGGTGCGCGGAATCCAGTGCGTGGAGGCGAGGAAGGAGTGGAGCCGAGGGTTGTTCTGCCACCGCGCCCCCCCCCCCACCGAGATCTGCGGTCCACGCTGCGATGGAGGCACCGGCGGCTGACCCTGAGGCGTGGCCTGGCCTGGCGGAGGCGGAGAGGAGGCTTTCAAGGTGCGCCGTGGTCGCTGTGGTGGTCGGCTCTCCACTCCCGTTCGAGCTCGTCGACGTCAAGAGGGCGCTCGCTCTGCGGTTCCGCATCAGCGAGGCGGCGGTCAAGGTCTCACTGAGGGCCTTGGGAGAGCTCTTGCTTGTCTTTGATGATGCGGCAGTCCGGGACAAGGTGGTTGGCGGCCGGGGATCGCTGGTGCTCGGGCGTGTCACATTCATGGTGGCGCCGTGGTCGCGATTCCGGCGTGCCTCCCCGGCAAAGCTGCTTTACAAGGTGTGAGTCTGTCTGGAGGGTGTGCCGGAACATGCGTGGGACGTGGACTCCGTGACGCCGCTGTTTGATCCCTCTATGCTCATCGACGGGATTGATGACGAGGTGCGGAGTGAAGAGGAGACCGGATGCCTGCGCCTCTGGGTGTGGATGGACTCAGTGGAGAAGCTGAAGACAAGGGGGATCCTGCAGCTGGAGGAGCCACGGGAGGCGGGGTCACCCGGCGCGCACTACCCGGAGCTCAATATCATGGAAGAAGCAGCGCCAAGGTGGGGAAAGGTTGGCATGCTAGGCCACCCTGTTCTCATCCACCTCGATCACGTGGTGGACTTCTCCTGTCCGCCGGCCTCTAGCCCGGACAGCGGGATGAGTATCGACAGCGGGATCAGCGGGCTGCCGTCGGACGACGGGACGGTGCCGGAGTGGCCGGGCAGATGGGGATACCGATGGTTCCTTAGCTACGAGGATGGAGATTTCCTGCCGCCACCCCCGCGGCAACCGGCTCGCTCTCGCTTGAGGTTCCCTGACGCGGGCGGCGATGGTGGTGGCGGGCGAAGGAGGACATACGGCTCTAGGGAAGGCTTTCTTCAAGCTAGCACGGGCTTGAGGCATGCTGGGGCAGATCGACAGCACCAGGAGGGAAGAAGTCGGGGGGCTGGCCATGACGGCGGTGGTCGGAGGCATTCCGGCCGTCCGGCGGGAGGTGACCCGCCGCTCATTGATACGGCTGCGGTGGACGTGGGCTTGCCAGGGGTGGACCCATTCTTCAGGTCTGTTGACGCCCCCATGCTCTTTGATCAGCGGCATGGCGATGCGGAAAACGCAGACCAGGAAGGGAAGGGAGCGGGTAACAGGAGGAGATGGTGGCAGACGAGGATAGCCCTGCCCGTGAAAGTCTGACCTCCCTGTGCGTAGCTGCGCCGAGCCGGCTGCATGAGCTGGGGCAGCAACATAATGGAGAGACAGGGCAAGAAGAGGAAGGAGGGAGGACGAGCATCGGGGAAGCGGGCGACGTGCATGGCCATTTGCATGCAAGTGTGCCCATTGGCGTTGCCGATCTGCCACCGATGGACCAGAGGGCGGAGCGCGTGGGGGCCCCCACCAAAAATGCTAGACCTACGTAACCGGGTACGTAAAGCTACATTCCTTCCTTCCAACTCAACTAAACATCCCTCCTGAGTTTCACGGGTGGGCCTGGGCCAATTTTCCCTTCCAACCAAAACAGGCCAGGTCAGCTTTTACGTAGGTTACGTACAAATCCTTACGTAGGTGTAGCAAAGCTCGGCCCCCACGCACAATAATCCTACATCTACGTAATGATCTACTTAACCTTACGTAACCTTCTTTAATCAAATTCTCTCTCGCCCCCCTGATTTCGCGGGGTGGGGCCCGGGTCGTTCTTCATCCAATCGTGTCTTGCCAGACCAGCTTTCACGTAAGATTACGTTTGCCTTTTACGTAGATGTAGCAAAGCCCCCCCACGCATGTGCCGGCACCCGCTCGGCAAGATGGGATTGCGGCGACTGCGGAGGTGGAGATATTTGGGCCGCACTCGCCGCGCACGAGCCCGGATGGAGAGGGCCTGGCCCTTTTCGAGGGGGGGATAGACCGTGGGCGTGGGGAGGAGCGAGGCCCACCATAGCCCGGGGCCTTGGCCTTGGGCGGTCAACCTGATGCGACCCAGGATGTGGTGCGGGGCGAGCCAGGGGACGGACCGGCAGATCCACTTCTCTCGTTCCTCATAAGCTGCTCCCCCATCCCCCTCGGCGGCGGCCCTGCTGGCAACTCCAGCGGCCGCTTGCGAGCTGGAAGGGCGGCCGGTAGTGAAGCCCTCCAAGAGAAGTAGCGGCCGGCTGGCGGCTAAACCAACCGCGGGGTGGTCTACTATGGACAAGGTCCAGATGGTGCTGCTGAAGAAGAGTGACATCTGGGCGGGGGACGCGCCGCAGGCGACAGCGTCGAAGGCTGAGCTCCAGAGGTACAGGGAGATGTACAAGAAACCACTGCCTGGGAAATTTATCGCCGCGGTTGAAGCCCTGCTCGACGCTTCTAGCGGCCAGAAAGGGGCGTGCAAGTCAGGGCCGGTTGTCTGTACCTGAATGTTGTCTGTCAGTGTTCTGCTCATCGCGTGCCCTGGTTAGTTCCCTATGTTAGAGCTGCTAATGTGCTTGGCTGTTAGGTGTTGGGAGGGGTGTTGGAGTCAAAGATCTGTTTCCTTTGGGATGACTAGTCATCGATTGTACTCTGTGCGTTGGATTGCTTGTTCTGTAACCGAGTTGGCCCAGTTTGTTTTATGGATTGTTCTTTCTTGAATTGGAATGTGAGGGGCTTAAACAACCCAGCGAAGAGGAGGGCGATTCAGATTTTTGCTGCTGAGCTTAAGTGCAGTGTTGTCTGTCTTCAAGAGACGAAGATCAGTGACATGGCTCGAAGCATTGTGGTGGACACACTGGGGCCGCGCTTCGCCGATAACTTCATCTCACTACCGGCTGTTGGCTCGAGGGGGGGGGGTATTCTCATTGCTTGCTCCGACGACTACGAGATTGTGGCAGAGCCCCTGGCGGCCGGTGAATTCTCGATCTCTGGGACAATTAGGAGAAGGGTTGATGGAGTTTGCTGGTCGATTACGGGCGTTTATGGGCCACAATTGGAGGCGGACAAGGTTCGATTCATTGACGAGCTGAAGAGTATCAAGCATCATATGCTGCCGCAATGGATGATGATGGGAGACTTGAATATGATCACCCAAGCAAGTGACAAAAGCAACAACAACATCAACAGGCGGATGATGGGCAGGTTTAGAGCAACCATTGATGACTTGGAATTGATTGAGTTTCTGCTGTTTGGGAGAAGATTTATTTGGTCCAGCGAGCGCGAGAATGTAACCCTCACCAAGATCGATCGGGTCATGGTGTCTGGCGAGTGGGAAGCGGCGTTTCCCCACTATCAACTGTCTCCTGCATCAACAAATATATCCGACCACTGCCCGCTTGTGCTCAAACGAATGGATGCAACCCCTCATATTCCGTTTTGAGAACCACTGGCTAAATTGCCCAGACTTTGAGGACATTGTGGCCCAGGCATGGAGAAAAGAGGTCAAGTCCAGATACCCAATCAGGGTACTGCACACCAAAATGTCAAGGACAGCAAAGGCTCTCAGAATTTGGAACAAGCACAAGAGGAGATGGGTCGTATTCATGTCCGGGTTAGCTAACGAGGTCATCTTCCAACTTGATCTGGCGCAAGAGGAGAGGGCTCTTTCCGATGAGGAGAGACACCTGAGAGGTCTGCTCAAAGCTAAGCTGTTGGGTATTGCGGCGGTTGACAGGGCAAGGTGGCGGCAAAAATCCAGAATTACTGAGATAAAAGAGGGGGACGCAAGTACCCGATTTTTCCACCTAAGAGCGAGCGGCCGCCGGTGGAAGAATCACATTCCGGTCCTACTGGGAAGAGATGGGCCGGTTTCCGATCATGTTGGGAAGGCTGACATCCTCAGAGATCGATTCAAAAATCTGATGGGTACGCCTTTTGTGCGATCTGCAACACTGAATTGGGAGGAGCTAGGGATGCCGCGAGGACAACTAGAGCACCTGGACGGGGCGTTCACGGAGACTGAGCTTTTAGCGGCGATCAAAGAAATGCATGGTGAGAAAGCACCGGGGGCTGATGGATTCACTGGGGCTTTCTTCAAGTGATGTTGGACGATCATAAAAACGGATCTCTTGGCCGCTGTTACCTGTGTTCACAATCTGCGCGGAAGGAATTGGGATCTGCTTAATACTGCGAATGTTGTTTTGATTCCTAAGCGTGCCGACACGCAGGATCCAGGAGATTTTAGGCCAATAAGCCTAATGCACAGTGTTCCGAAGCTGGTCAGCAAGATGCTCGCTTCCCGGCTGGCTCCAGAAATCCCAACCTGATCACGCATAATCAGAGTGCCTTCATTCAAGGACGGTCCATCCAAGACAATTTTCTATACGTCAAGAATGTGATCAAAGCGGCTCACTTGGCGAAATCCCCTCTGGTCTTCCTAAAGCTCGATATAGCCAAGGCTTTCGATTCCGTGTCATGGGGATATCTATTTGAAGTCATGGAGGCCATGGGATTTGGGCAAAGATGGAGGGACATGATTGCTCTGATCTTGGCATCCTCCTCCTCCAGAATTCTGTTGAATGGAACGCCCGCTCACCATTTACCCACATGCGTGGCTTGAGGCAGGGAGACCCACTGTCCCCCCTGTTGTTTATCATTGCTATGGAACCACTGCAGAGACTGCTTGATATGGCCACCGAGAAAAATATTTTGAAGCCTTTGCGAACGCGAGTTGCCAGATTCCGGGCGAGTTTCTATGCCGATGATGCTGCGCTCTTCATCAACCCGGCGCGAGAAGAGATTACTGCTGTCCATGCCATTCTGGAAATGTTTGGGAATGCCTCTGGACTCAAAACAAACATGGCAAAATCAGTGGCGTACCCTGTTGCTTTCCAGGACAGGGCTTTGCAACAGTTGTTGATTGATGCTGGGATTGTGCAAGGCTCTCTTCCCTGCCAACACTTGGGATTGCCCCTTGGGATTCGAAAACCAAAGAGAGTTGAGATTCAACCGCTGATTGATAAAATGGCCGGAAAAATTTCTTTGAGAAAAGGCAGAATGCTTAATAGGAGAGGAAGATTAGTGTACATCAATTCGGTGGTCACGGCAACGACAGCTTACTTCTTGATAGCCTTTGCCCCGGATAAGTGGTTTATTAAGAAGGTGGATAAGTTGAGAAGAAACTTTCTTTGGGAGGCTGCAGATGCAAACATTGGAGGGAAAAGCCTTGTCAACTGGAATCAAGTTTGCTCCCCGATAAGATGTGGTGGATTAGGGGTCAAAAACATTGACTGCTTCAGCCGTGCTCTCCGTCTAAGGTGGGAATGGTTTCGATGGGAAGATGAGGATAGGCCATGGAAGGGATCGACGACGCCTTGCGATGAGATGGATAAGCAGCTGTTTACGAGCTGCACGTCGATTCGGCTTGGAAACGGCAACATTGCGGCGTTCTGGAGGGACCGATGGTTAAACGGGGAGGCCCCATGTCTTATGTATCCTGAGCTATACCAACTTGCCAGATTCAAGAAGATGTCGGTTAGAGAGGCGCTCAACAATGGAAGATGGATGCTTGGGTTACAGAGAATGACAACAGATGGGCAGCTCAATCAATTCGTTCGACTCTGGGAGGAACTTCAGTTGATCCAGCTCACGGACAGCAAAGACAAGATCCTCTAGAACCTGACCGCTAATCGAAAATACTCTGCCGTCTCTGCTTATGATGCCCACTTTGTTGCAAGGATCAACAAGCCTGGGCTGGCCCAAGTGTGGAGGGGCAAGATGGAAGGAAAAGTTAAATTCTACTTATGGTTGTTGCTGCAAAACAGAAATTGGACGGCGGATCGTCTGCAAGCGAGGGGATTGCCGCACAATGACCTATGTTGCTTTTGTGATCAAGAAAAGGAGACGGCCGAACACATCGCCCTGGCCTGCTGCTTTGTGAAAGAGGTTTGGCTCCAGTTCCAGCAAGCTGATGACAGGATGGGCATGCTGGCCTCCTCGGCAACATCCATTGGAGAGTGGTGGTCTCGGCTATGCACATGCGATGGAACCAAGGACAGAAACAGAGATGCAATCACACTTGCTGCTTACATAGTGTGGAACCTGTGGAAAGAAAGAAACTGTAGGGTATTTGAGCAGAAGGAGATGGCGCTGACTGCACTTGCTGGACTGATAAGAGAAGATGTCAAGATTTTCTACGAGGCCAACAAAGAGGCGGGCGCTGGGGACACATAAAAACCCATGGCGTCTTCTCTTATTCTTTTTCTTTCTCTCTCTCTTGCCAATACTCTCTAACGAAAGACCGGACTCTTGGTCCGGATTTGTCCGAACCGTGTAAAACCTCTATTCTTCTTTAATGCAAAAGCAGAGCTCCTGCTGTTCACGTCAAAATAATACACTACAGTTGTTTCTCTTTGGAGGGAAATCGGAATGGTTTATACAGATGAGATTATATTTCCCATGAGACATAGACTCCGATGCAAACCAAGGTGTGCTCTTGCTATACTTCTTAACCAAGTGCTGTTGGACCTATCTTCGCTACTGAGTACTCCCTCCATTCCAAAATAGATGACTCAATTTCGTACTAACTTTGTACTAAAGTTAGTATAAAGTTGAGTCATCTATTTTGGAACAGAGGAAGTAGGTAGCAATAATGAGTGGCTGGTGCATGTCTTAATAATTAAGCCACTGTGACATTACTTTTAATTAAGTATGGTTGGAGGCTCAAAAGTAGTTGTTTTCTTCTATGCGCATTGCTTGCTTCTTCTTTTTTATGTAATAAAGAAAAAAGGGTACATACTGTTCCACTTTCGAATTCTGGTATTTAAGTTCCAGCCAAGCACTGCCCTAAGTGCCGCCATCTCTCTATGCTGCTACTTCCTGCTTGGACTTCGGTAGAGCAACTCTGGTGCTGCTGTTACAGGTTTTTCCACTGTCACATTTCACTGCACTTGTATATGTGCATTTCGATATCGATTGTCTATGCCAGTTATTTTGGCCTGTCTAACGAGCATACATTTTAGTACTGGTAGTAAAAACACTGGTAAATTCATTAGTTCCCACCGATTTTCTTCACGTGTTCAGGGCCTCTCAACAGGAATCAATCCTCAATTCCCTGTTAGTTGCTCCTGCTCCAGGATTCACCCTCGTTGCCTTCTTGCCGTGGCTTGGACTGAGCAGGCTGTTAACAACCTCCTAGGGCATCACATGCTCTGGGAGTATAGTATTGTTGGTTGATTGAATGCAGCCTGTGCACTGCATGGTCTCAACCATAAAAAAAACTCATGAGAAATAATGGAGGCACATGCTTGAGACTGTATTTATCCACCTAATTCGTCTTTTCCTTCCTAATTTAGTATTGACAAGCTAAACAAATGATTAGTTGGCTTGACAGACGCATCCAGCGCGCACGTTCACATGTGAATCCTCACTATTTTCAGTGTTCTTAATTTCTTGATTCTTTGGTACTCCTTGTTGCCTAGCTCTGCATTGGTCTTGACTTGGCACTTGACGCACTGTTTTGACCTTTTTTGTAAACTTTAGCGCGATCTGACCACGATCTGAAATTTTTTCGTCATCTGACCCTTTTCCTACCGACATCGTCCTTCGCGGTAGGGTAACACAGCCTACCACCGAGGGCTATGGCGGTAGGATTTGATTGCGCCGTCACGGCCGTTTGAGGTTGAAAATACCCTATCGCCATAGTCCTTGGCGGTAGGGGCTGGAATGTATATATTGGCTAGCGCATGTAGGTTTACCAGGTTGGTGTTGGGTTCGAGCCTTCCTTAGGTCATTTTTTTTGTGTGCAATAAACAATAAATAATTTGTACAATCAATATTAGGATATGAATTGTTGATAAAAATATAGTTTTACTTATCTGTAAATGTTTTATAAAATCCTCGCAAAGATATAAACGAATATGATGTGATAAAAAAATTGTCCAATTAATGTTAAGGCATGGGTTATTTATATAAATATTTTTTTTGAAACTGCTCAATCCATCTTAAACTGCTCAACACTTTTGGAATCAGTCGTACTTCTAATTTGCAGTTTGTATATGTTCTTTTGAAACTTGTGTTCTGACATTGGAACCCAAGAAAGGATGAAATACGGCTCTATGACCATTTATTTATCCTCTTCCATATCGACAAATAATTTGCTTATCCAGTGGTTGTACTACTTCCTGCTATTTTTCTTAGTTAGTTTAAAGTTCGAAAGACCATTGCACACCATGATTTGTAACAGTGTTTGGATGATAATACTGAGAACGAACTTACATCGTATTTGATCTTATTGGAGAGGTCATTTTTGTATCGCAAAATTTATAACATAGTAGCAACTAAACCATCGTCTGTGGTCATTCAACTAGTTAAATTAAAGGTCGGATCTTTCTGATTATTGTGGGAATTTCTAGATAATTTCTATATTTTTAAGCATGCAGGACGAGAGCAATGGCTGGAGGGCCTATAGACTTCTGGAATGCGTGGGCGGTTCAGAGCCTGGTGCTGACGAGCCTAACTCTGCAGGTTGCCCTCGTCCTGTTAGCGGGGATCCGGCGGCGTGGCACATCCTGGCGTACGTTCAGGTTCATGCTCTGGATGGCGTACCAGCTCGCCGACGCCACCGCGATATATGCTCTCGGCCACCTCTCATTCGACGGTGCCACACCCCGCGAGCATCGCCTGGTTGCGTTCTGGGCGCCGTTTCTCTTGCTGCACCTTGGCGGCCCGGACAACATCACCGCCTACTCGCTCGAAGACAACACATTGTGGCTGCGACACCTACTTAATCTTGGTTTGCAGGTGCTGGGAGCTTCCTACGTCCTCTACAAGCATTACATCGGCACTCAAGACATGCTCCTTCTCGCCGCCATCTTGATGTTCGTCGTCGGTGTTGTCAAGTATGGCGAGAGGACGTGGGCGCTCAAGTGCGGCAACATGGACAGCATCCGGGGCTCCCTCAAGAAGAAACCACCTCCCAGATGTCAACTTTTTTACCTTGAGTATGAGCTCCCGCAAGGTGGATCCAAGGGCAGTGTCGATGAAGAAGAATTCCTCATGCGGCATGCTCATTCCCTGTTTCAGTTCTGCAAGCGCGCAATAGTTGAATCGTCAGAGGACAGGGACCCGGCCAACCCTGAAATCAAAGTTCTTGACCACCTCACACATGAACAGTGGTATGTGGTGATGGAGTTGGAGCTGTCACTGCTCTACGACATCCTGTACACAAAGGCAGGCGTGGTGCACACCTCATTTGGTTACTGTGTCTGTATTGCCTCACCAGCCGCTGCTGCAGCAGCGCTGTTGTTCTTCCAGTTCAGTGGCAAAGATGGTAACAGCAGAGTAGATGTTGCTATCACCTACATCTTACTGGGTGGTGCGTTACTCCTGGAGATAAGATCCCTGCTGAGTGCACTTGGGTCTAGTTGGACACTCCCCTTCCTGTGTGCCACAAGATGGAATTTCCTGAAACATGCATTTCTCTGCAGGGGGAGATGGGATCGGCTTCGCCGTTGGATAGTATCTCTTTACCGGCTCATAAAGGTCATGAGAGTTAGTGGGTGCTTGAGGCCGGCAAGGAGGTGGTCAGGTACTGTGGGGCAATATAACATGTTGCATTTGTGCAGCCGTCCCAGCAAAAGGAACAGTCCTCTGCCCGGTAGATTTGCCATGATGCTGGGATTCGAGGAGTGGTGGAACAGGGAGCATCACTCAAAGACCGCCAGGATTTCAGAGTACCTGAAGGAGGAATTGAGGCTTTACATTCATGAATTAGTCAGGGAGGGCCACGTGAGCACCCAAGGCATTGTCAGGAAAAAATGGGGTGAGTATGCAATCCAGTGGAAATGTAGGAAGCTGTACAAAAAGCTCACAGGCGACCTGCTAGGCGTTGAGTTCCAAGAGGGCATCATTATCTGGCACATCGCCACCGACCTCTACCTCCTCGACGACAAGCACACTGGGATGGAAATCATGGAAGGCCAAGCAATGTATGAGTCCCTACATGTTACCAGGCCTTGCCCAGAGCAGATTGTACCGGCGGACCTGTGAGAATCTAGTCAAAATATGGGGCCAAGAAGGCCAAACGCACCCAGCCCCCAGCTGGCGCGACATGTTCCGCCTTCGTGATGGCCCCAATTCCCGCTCTAGTCTCCAACGGAGAAAGAAGCTCGCCGACATGGTACAAGAAAAGAAACCAAAAGCCGGCCCTGAAACCCCCCGTCTCAGTTACGCAATCGACGTAGCCAAAGAACTGGCCAGTAACGACGAGAACGTAGACCGTGAGTGCAACTCATTGCAGGTGCTCCTCTTCGTGTGGATGGATTTCCTGGTCCACGCGGCAAACAGGTGTAGCAGGGAGTCCCATGCCAAGAAGCTTAGCAGTGGAGGTGAGTTCACAACCGTCCTCTGGCTTCTCATCGAGCACCTCCACCAACTAGTCGAACCTAAACCAGCGGAGGACGACGATGAAATTAAGGGCACCCAGCGCGCACCCGTGGACAAATAGTTGTAAGAATGTAATGTGTCCCTGGACAAAAAAAGGGTTTCCTCTTAATCAAATAGCTCACAGGCTATATATTATGTACTGTATAGGAGTTAGGACGTCTTGCACACGGCGACCCCTGATGCGTGCTATCTCGCCATTCATTTTAACTGTTGGGATCCGTGCCTTTGTATTCTATTTTTTTGCAAAGAACCTCATACGAGGGCAGGGGATTCCTGCATTTCAGTAGGAAGAATAGAGATGATCTAGTTCATAAGGACAACCGGATCCAAAGAACCTAACATTACCCGATTAATTAGGAAAAACCGAGTGAGCACCCAAGAACAAACACAAAAAAAGAAAAGGACACTAGAGCTTGGAGGTAGGGACTAGGACACCCACACACGATCTCAATGAACGCTGTCTGAGCCAGACACAAGAGCGCCAAGGCCCAAAGCGATTAGGTTTTTTTTCCAAATGTTCACCGGGGGGAAAAGGCTCCCCACCTGAATATATTTCAACATGGCCATAATGCCATGAGATTGATCCAGTCTATAAGGAAGAACGGATCGAAAACCTGAACAAGTTGACCCTGTTTATGAGGAAAACCGGGTTAAAAACCAAACAAGAGAGGGTAAAACAAGAAGAGAAAAAAAAGAGGACGCCCAGACAAGGCACACCTAGCTAGCAGACCAATGACATCACAACGAGAGGCACAAGTAGATGAGGGGAGTCGTCAAGGGGTCACAATACCGACACTTGGCAAGCAGCATATCACACCGCACCGGCATGCGTACCGAACACCATGGCGCAACAGAGGAGCATCCACAACCAACGAGTGACAAGCACGAACCTTGAACGGCAGCTCCGCCATGAAAATTCGGGAACGATTAGCAAGTTGGGGAGGCATCTTGCGACATCATTGAGCAAAGATGAATCAAGATGACGACAAGAGGACGAAGCTCGCCGCACCACAACGACAGCCATGGGATGTCTTGAGCATGCACAGCAGCAGGGACGACATCAAGAACACTAGCAAAAAACAAACACATACCATCATTGACCCATCCGGCCACACCACCACGACCAACGTCCCACACCAAGCTCCACCCGCAAGCATACCCCAAGATGATGCCTTCGAGAAGGGTCGTGAGGCCAGTTGCGCCGCCACCATCTGCACCAGAAGGAACTGGGCTAGGGGTTTCCCTCGGGTCTCATCTTCCATCTTCATCTTACCAAGCAAGGTGAGCCTTGAACGTTATGTCGTCTGGTCGCCATCCAACAACACCCCGCAGAGGGAAGAGGTGTCGTATAGGAACGAGGTGGTCTAGAGAGGATCACACCCCGCTAACCCAGCATCGGATGGAAGAATCGGAACCACACGCCACCGTCATCTTGGGGGTGGCACAGAGTCTTTAGTAAAGTCACAATGGTCTGGAGGAATCTGGCTAGGCCCGAGTGCATACCGGACAAAACTCCAAAGCGCGCGAGTCGCCGAGAAATATAAGAGGATGTGGGTCTCCATCTCGGGTACCCCACAAAGGGGACATAACCCATTACCCAGGCCATTCCTCTTGAGGTCCCCTGGCCCCAATGAAAGGCGATCCCTCAACAATTGCCACACAAAATTTTTGATCTTCAAGGGTAGTGGCACCTTCCATAGGGGTGCAAGCCAAGTAATAGTCATCCTAAGGCACAACTCGTGGTAGGCCGAGGCAAAAGAGAACTCACCCAAGGGGGTTGGGCTCTCAGATGCGGTGTCCGGGGAACCTGCGAGGAACGGTTGGACGGCTGCTCGCAAGTTAGCCCACTCCAACACCTCCACAGGCCCAAAAGAGCGACGAAACAAGATGTTTCATTGACCATTTTGAACTGTCGCGCGGACCAAGAGCAACAGATCCATGCAAATGGCAAATAGGTATGAAAACCCCGTGCATAACGGGGCTCCGTAGACCCATTGGTTTAGCCAAAACATGACATCCTAGACATTGCTGACAGAAAAGGACAACCCCAGGAGAATCTCATGTTTTATGTTATGGATTAACTTCAAAATTGGCAAACCTCCGAGAATGCGCACGAAAGAAGCGGCAAGCCCCAAAGGTACTTCGCCTGAAGAAGCTGCAACCAAAGTCTCCCTCCCCTGGGATGATACGCCAGACCCACCTAAGCATCAGGGCCATGATCATTTGACGGGAGCCAAGGATGCCCAACCCTTTAGGTCCCTTGTCAAGCAAATGTCGCCCCACTTCACCATATGGCATTTCTATCCAATGTTCATTGCATGCCAGAAGAAAAGAGAGGTCTTTACTAAACGAGCTATGCACACCCTACTGTAAGATATACAACCCCATCATATATATGGGAAGGCTAGAGAGATTAGAGTCAATCAAGGCCATCTTACTTCCCTTGGAAGTAAACCGCCCGCACCATGGTTCGGTTCGCTCGGCAACCTTCCCCATAAGAGTTCATATACATTTTGTCAAGTAGTGTGATCGTGTGATGGTCTTTAACGTGCTCCCTGCTGCTACTAGTGGTATTGTTGTCGACGACGGCACGACCAGTGGCACGTAAGGACCGTCGTCGATCAATGCTTGATTCGAGATGCTTTGGAGAGGCCTCTTGTCTCGATGGAGGTTTTATTAGCACATGTTAGAGTCGGTGGTGGGTATGCTCCTCGGTTGTTCCAAGCATTTGAATTTCCCATAAATACGTGCCTGGCAAGTGTTTTAAATCGCTTGTTCGGTTATGGGTTTAAGGATTTCACCGCCAAGACTGTATGCGGAGCAACTTTTATTGTTACAGATTACACCCAGGACAATGCATTTGATACCTGTCGGTGTCAAAACCGGCGGATCTCGGGTAGGGGGTCCTGAACTGTGCGTCTAGGCGGATGGTAACAGGAGACAAGGGACACGATGTTTTTACCCAGGTTCGGGCCCTCTCGATGGAGGTAAAACCCTACTCCTGCTTGATTAATATTGATGATATGGGTAGTACAAGAGTAGATCTACCATGAGATCAAGGAGGCTAAACCCTAGAAGCTAGCCTATGGTATGATTATTGTTGTCCCCTACGGACTAAAACCCTCCGGTTTATATAGACACCGGAGAGGGCTAGGGTTACACAGAGTCGGTTACAATGGTAGGAGATCTACATATCCGTATTGCCAAGCATGCCTTCCACGCCAAGGAAAGTCCCATCTGGACACGGGACGAAGTCTTCAATCTTGTATCTTCATAGTCCAGGAGTCCGGCTAAAGGTATAGTCCGGCTATCCGGATACCCCCTAATCCAGGACTCCCTCAGTAGCCCCCGAACCAGGCTTCAATGACGACGAGTCCGGCACGGAAATTGTCTTCGGCATTGCAAGGCGGGTCCTCCTCCAAATTCCGTGTACCTGTTGAATAATGTCCGGTTTCTTGTGAATGTAGTGCTCCTTGGCTTCTACGCCCAATAATGGTCGTCTTCCACGTGTCAAACGAATACGAAAAGTCTGGGTGTTTTTACATTCACACCCCTAGCCGCGTAAATGAGCCGCCTATTTAAAGGGACGAGGATTTAGATCCAAACCACACCTTCTCCCCTCCGCGAGTATTCATCAGAGTGCATCCGACAAAGGGCTATTCCACCATGGCCAGCCGTCGCAACTCCTCCACTCGCCCTTCCAGTCCTAAGCCTGGAGATTGGGAGAGATGCTCCATCCCGCACAGCGAGCTAGTGACGCTCCAGACCAAGGTATTTCTCCCCCCGGCCTATA
Organism: Triticum aestivum; assembly: GCF_018294505.1. Classification (NCBI taxonomy): domain Eukaryota; kingdom Viridiplantae; phylum Streptophyta; class Magnoliopsida; order Poales; family Poaceae; genus Triticum; species Triticum aestivum. The sequence continues at coordinate 12,249,654 of NC_057797.1, forward strand.
TGGTCCCGGTTCGAGCCGGACTTGCCACCTATAATGGCGGAGAGCAAGCGGAGAGCGCCCCCAATCCCTCCAAAGAAGAGCGGGTATGTCTCGTCCCTTATTTAATAAGAGGGCTCGGATTTCTAATTCATCCGTTTCTCTGGGGGCTCCTGGAGTTCTATGGTCTCCAGCTGCACAACCTCACGCCTGCCTCCATATTGCACATCACGGGCTTCGTAGCCCTTTGCGAGCTGTTTTTTTTGGTGTTGAAGCTCATTTCACGTTGTGGAAGAGGCTATTCTGCCTGGTGCCCCGTTCTCAGGAGGGTCAATATATCAAGCGGGTGGAGCCGAAGTGTGGCGCATCGCCGGGACCGAATATTTATCCAGAACCCCAAAGAAGGTGTCCGAGAATTGGCCTTCGGAATGGTTTTATATAGAGGACGTCCTGTTGCCGGATCCTGTTCGGATCGGCCTCCCTGAGTTCGACAATGCTCCCCTGAAGAAGCGCCTAAGCTGGCGTCCATGGAGCCCTTAGAGGGAAAGTGACAAGGACGTCCTTTACCTGATTGGCCGGATAAGATTATTAGCTCATTCCGGACTAACCATGATCGGAGTCATGGCCGCATGCATCATGCAGGGGGTGCAGCCGCTTCAATATAGAGGCCACCCTATGTGGGACTTCAACGGGGAGGACGACACCACCCGTCACGGCCGTAAGGGGCCGGACTCGGCTGCCGCTCTAATAAAGATCTTGTCCGCTTTGTACAAGGGAGAAGAGGAGGAATTTCTCCGCGTCAACCCTCAGGGTGGATTTACAATGTATAATCCTCCAAGCTGGGTAAGTGGACACTTTTACTTGTCCATCTGTTTTGTATTCCCATTGTCAAATATATAGTCTAACGACTTCAACGCAGGAACTGCGCCAGGCTGTTAAAGAAATAAACAGCCCCCCTCCACAACCCGAGGATCCGAGACGGTCCCTCGACCAATCCTCCCAAGAGGATCCGGACTTATCTGTGGAGCTAATTGATGGGGTGTTTCATCAATTGAGCAAGGACAACGCCTTGGTGGCCATTACGGCCGATTACCCAGGGCTACTCCCAGCCTCCCAGGTAACTGAGACCGAAATCCCAGCACTTCGAAAAGGGACCCGTCCTCGCGTGTTTTCGATTACCGTATAACAACCGCGTTTTGCAGAGGAGGTCCTTGAGGCGGAAGGCCGAGCCTGCGGTGACTAGCCAACGAGGGGCCGTAAGGCCCCAGGGGCTGAAAAGAAGTGCGGTCTGGACTGAGACGCCGGCGCAAAGGTATAACGCGCCATCTCATCCGCTGGTGTTATTCCTTCAAGGCATATTAACACTCGTGCTCTCTTCAGGACAAAGAGACCTCGCCGGACTATATCCAGAGAGGCTGCCAATCGCGCCTCCACCAGCCAGGCTCCAAAGCCTGGTCCGGAGGCGGAGGCGAACACGAGGCGCGCACCAGACGCTCCTCCAGCAGAGGATGCGGACAGGCTGTCTGCCACCAATTCCGAGGTGGAGAGTGCCATGAACCACAGGCGTCGCCGGACAGTTCTTCGCGACGCTTGTTTGTCCCCAGAGGCATTGGATGCCTTCAATTCGGGAGACGCGTACCTCCGTGCCGCTCAAAATGGTCTAGCCAGAGCCATGGAGCAGTATGTGAAAGACATACGGGTGAGAAAATTTGATGGTTATATATATCAGTAGCCCCCAAGACTTGAAACAGTTAGAATAACTGATTTAAGGATCATGTAATATGCAGGTTCTTTCAGAGAAGAATACCCAACTGTCCCAGGAGCTAGAAGAGTGCAAAGCCCAACTTGAGGCCGCACTAGCCGCGACAGGGGAGCCCAAGGAGACCCCCTCTGGTAATATATGCTTCAAAAAGATAAGTATTGTGTGAAGTGCGGCGTGTGTGCAAATCTGACAAATGAAATTGCAGATGGCCCCGGATTAGATCCGGAAAAGCAACAACTCCTACGCCAGCTAAAGGCTGGTGAGAGCGTGCTGACAAAGGTGAGGCGGGAGAAGAATGATCTCCAGGATGCCAACACCAAGCTGTGCATTGAATTGAAAGATGTTCGTGCCCAGCTGTCGGACTCCGCTAAGGAGAATCAGCGGCTTCGACGCGGCATATTTTGTAAGTGCTTGAACGAACTTTGAAAAAAAAAGAGTTCAGCGAGGAAGTCGACTAATAGAGTGATATCTGTAGGTGTGCTAACAAGTCGTCCTGCAGAGGAGATGCCCGGTTCCACGGGTGACCTTCTTCCCGAGCTCTCGCAACTGCACGAGCGAGTTCGGCAGGTGATGCAAGGCGTTTCCCGGGCCTTGTGGCCATCCATCTCCATGTCCGAAGGCCTTGGAGAGCTTGCAGAGAAGCTGAAGGGAGCGCAGCGGCGCTTCCGATTGTGGAAGATATCGGCCTGCCGTCAAGGCGCTAGGGAGGCCTGGGCCATGGTGAAGACGCGGTACACGAAGGCTGACCCAAACCACATGGCCAAGTTCGGACCTGTGGGGCCCGACGGGAAGGAGATCCCTGTAAGCTTAGTATACGGCCAAGTAGAATTGGCCGCAAAGTATTCCCAGCAGGACTGTAAAGTAGACAGCCTGTTAGATGGTATTGCAGAGGAATACAATTAGTCAGAATGACTATGTAATTTTAATTGACATGTGTAATGCCTTCTAGCCGGATTGTAGATCGTTTGTCATGGCCGACCTTTTCGCTTCAGCCTCGGGACCTGACGGTCCGGAGTGTGTCCGAATACCCATGCAGTTATATAAGAACCGGGGTATGCATGGAGACCAGGTGTAGGGGTCATTAGTGCTTGAACAGACAAGTGCCCAACTAGTTATGTTATATTACATGGTTAGTAAGAAACATCTTCCAGAGAGAATAGTTCCGTTAGGGGTTCCTTTCCCTGGGAGGCATGCCCTAAAGTGCATGTCCATGCTGCGAAAAGAGACGCAGGAAAAATCATCTGGGGGCGCATAAATAAATAAGTGAAAAGATCATCTTTAGTTCACCGACCAAATATTCCCTTAAGAACGCTAGCTTTCGGCTTCACCCAGTCTGAGGTACACATCCGGCTGACCCGGCAGTAACAATCGCAGAGGTGCTCCCTTTACTACCTAGCTGAACAATCGGGAACGTAGGGGTAAGCACAGGAGCCAGGCAACCCAGCTTGGCCAAAACTTAAGTCATATCGATGCATATAATGGTGAATAAAGGTACATGCGGAAGTGTGACACATGTGTTGGGCATGAAGCACATATAAATAAGCTTCTATTTAAAGAAGCCCCCAGGTTTAATGAGCGCGGATAGCGCGTCACTTATTGGGCCTTTAAAGGCTATAAGAGAAAGGAAGGGGAGAAGGAGAGAAATGTAAGACAGAAAATATAAAAAATGGACAGAGGAAGGAGACGAACACAGAGTCCGGCGCTAGGCATAGAATCTTCGGAGACGGGCTGCGTTCCATGGGTTCGGCACGAGTCGGTTATTCGATGCATCTCACAGACGGTACGCTCCATCAGTCAGGACTTGGTCAATTATGAAGGGACCTTCCCACTTGGGCTTGAGTTTGTCCTTTTTCTTGTCCGGCAGGCGTAGAACTAATTCGCCAACGTTGTAATTTTTGGCCCATACTTCTCTGCTTTGATATCTTCGAGCCTGTTGTTGATAGAATGCGGAACAGGCTTTTGCCACGTCATGCTCCTCCTCCAAGGCGTCCAAACTGTCCTGCCGATCGAGCTCGGCTTCTCTTTCTTCGTACATGCGCACTCGAGGTGAGTCATGAATTATGTCGCAGGGTAAAACTGCCTCTGCGCCGTACATCATGAAGAATGGTGTGTATCCGATGGTGCGATTCGGCGTGGTCCGCAGCCCCCAGAGTACGGAGTCGAGCTCCTCTACCCAGTGCGTATTAGATTCCTTAAGGGACCACACTAATCTAGGTTTCATGCCGCTCATGATAAGACCATTTGCACGTTCGACCTGGCCGTTAGTTTGTGGGTGATAGACGGAAGCATAATCGAGCTTGATGCCCATGTTTTTGCACCAGAGTTTTACCTCATCGGCCGTAAAGTTCGTGCCGTTATCAGTGATGATGCTGTGGGGGACGCCATAACGGTGTACGGCCCCGGATATAAAGTCTATCACCGGTCCGAATTCGTCCGTCTTAACAGGCTTGGCTTGTATCCATTTGGTGAACTTATCCACCATGACCAGTAAGTATTTTTTCTTGTGGGTTCCGCCTTTAAGGGGTCCAACCATGTCAAGCCCCCAGACCGCGAAGGGCCAAGTGATGGGGATAGTTTGGAGGGCGGTGGGTGGCATATGGCTTTGGTTTGCAAAAAGCTGGCAACCAACGCATCGTTGGACTAAGTCCTGAGCGTCTGCCCGGGCCGTCGGCCAATAAAAGCCTGTACGGAAAGCCTTGCTTACAAGGGACGGAGCTGCAGCGTGATGACCATCGAGTCCAGCATGAATTTCAGCCAGCAGGTTCCGCCCTTCCTCTTCGGAGATGCACCTTTGAAGGACTCCGGTAGTGCTTTTCTTATAAAGCTCTCCCTCATGGACTTTATAGGCTTTAGATAGCCGCACTATGCAGCGTGCCTCGTTTTGGTCCTCTGGGAGTTCCTTCCTAGTAAGGTAGGCTAGGAATGGTTCTGTCCACGGGGCGATGATGGCCATTATTACGTGGACTGAAGGTGTAATTTCATTGGCAGAGCCTCCAATTATGTCAGATTGTTCGGTGTCGGGCAGTGCGGTTGGATCCGGGCTGTTATTGCCAGGTTCCCCTTCCCATACTACGGATGGCTTGAATAGCCTTTCCAAGAAGATGTTGGGGGGGGGCTACATCGCGTTTTGCGCCGATGCGTGCCAGGACATCTGCCGCCTGATTATTTTCCCAGGCTATATGGTGAAATTCAAGCCCTTCGAACCGAGCTGACATTTTTAAGACGGCGTTGCGGTAAGCTGCCATTTTTGGATCCTTGGCATCGAAGTCTCCATTTATTTGGGATATCGCGAGGTTCGAATCCCCGCGCACCTCTAGGCGTTGAATGCCCATGGATACTGCCATCCGAAGACCATGTAAAAGGGCCTCATATTCGGCTGCATTGTTGGAGTCTGTGTACATAATCTGGAGTACATATTCAACTGTGTCTCCTGTGGGGGACATCAAAACGACGCCAGCCCCTAGACCGGCCAACATTTTGGAGCCGTCAAAATGCATGATCCAGTTTGAATATGTGCCGTACTCTTTAGGGAGTTCGGCCTCCGTCCATTCTGCGACGAAGTCGGCCAAAACTTGCGACTTGATAGCTCGACGTGGCTTATAAGTTATGTCGAACGGGAGGAGCTCAATGGCCCATTTTGCAATCCGGCCCGTTGCGTCGCGGTATAATATCGTTAAGTGGTACTTCCGAGGCTACTGTTATTGAACACTCTTGAAAGTAGTGTCGCAGCTTCCGGGATGCCATGAATACCGCGTACGCAATCTTTTGATAATGCGGGTACCGTGATTTGCACGGAGTGAGGACAGTGGACACATAATAGACCGTCTTTTGAAGGGGGAATTTGTGTCCATTCGTTTCTCGTTCGACGACGAGCACTGCGCTTACAACCTAATGGGTTGCTGCAATGTACAATAGCATTGGTTCGCCAATGTTTGGCGTGGGTAGGACTGGGTTTGTTGCCAATATGGCTTTTATTTCGTCGAGTCCGGCCGTGGCGGCATCCGTCCACTCGAAGTGTTCGGTGCACCGAAGGAGGCGGTAGAGGGGTAGTGCCTTTTCTCCCAAGCGGGAGATAAAGCGGCTTAGAGCCGCCACGCATCCGGTTAATTTTTGTATTTGTTTGAGGTCCTTTGGAGTATCCAATTGTGACAGAGCTCGGATCTTGGCTGGATTTGCTTCAATTCCTCTACCGGATACAATGAAGCCCAAGAGCTTTCCGGCTGGAACGCCGAAAACGCATTTTCCTGGGTTGAGCTTGATGTCGTATGTTCGGAGGTTATCAAATGTGAGCCTCAAGTCATCTACTAGAGATTCTGCATGTCTTGTTTTTACGACCACATCATCTACGTATGCCTCCACTGTTTTGCCGATCTGGTTTACCAGACATGTCTGAATCATGCGCTGATATATTGCGCCGGCGTTTTTGAGCCCGAAGGGCATTGTGTTGAAGCAGAATGGGACGTATGGTGTGATGAATGCCGTTGCCAGTTGGTCTGACTCTGCCATCTTGATTTGATGGTAGCCGGAATATGCGTCGAGGAAACACAACGAATCGTGTCCTGCGGTAGCGTCGATAATTTGATCGATGCGGGGGAGGGGGAAGGGATCCTTTGGGCAAGCCTTGTTAAGGTCTTTAAAATCAACGCACATGCGCCAGGATTTGTCCTTCTTTGGTACCATCACCAGGTTTGCTAGCCAGTCTGGATGTTTTATATCTTTGATGAATCCGGCCTCCAATAGCTTGGCTAGCTCCTCTCCCATGGCCTGTCTCTTAGGTTCGGAAAAACGCCGAAGAGCTTGTTTGACAGGTTTGAATCCTTTTAGGATATTTAAGCTGTGTTCGGCCAGCCTGTGTGGGATTCCTGGCATGTCTAAAGGGTGTCAGGAGAAAATGTCCCGGTTCTCACGTAGGAACTCTCGCAGTGCGGCGTCTACATCAAGGTTTAATTGTGCCCTGATGGAAGCTGTTTTATTGGGGTCCGTTGGATGGAACTGGAATTTGACTATTTTGTCCGCTGGTTTAAAGGAGGTGGACTTGGATCTTTTGTCGAGTATCACATCGTCCCTGTTCACCGTGGAGCGCAGTGCAGTCAGTTCCTCGGCCGCTAGGGCTTCAGATAGTGCCTCAAGGGCCAGTGCAGCTGTCTTATTTTCAGCGCGGAGTGCTATGTCCGGATCACTAGCGAGAGTGATAATTCCGTTCGGCCCGGGCATCTTGAGCTTCATGTACCCATAATGGGGTATTGCTTGGAAGATTGTAAACGCTTCCCGCCCTAGCAGAGCGTGGTATCCGCTACTGAACGGGGCCACATGGAACGTGACCTCTTCGGACCTGTAATTATCCAGCGAGCCGAACACCACATCTAGTGTGATTTTTCCTGTACAGCACGCTTCCCGACTGGAGATTATTCCTCTAAAGGTTGTGCTGCTTTGCTCAATGCGTTTCCAGTCTATTTCCATTTTTTGAAGGATTTTCTCATAAATGAGGTTCAACCCGCTGCCTCCATCCATGAGTACCTTGGTGAGGCGAAAGCTGTCCACTATTGGATGGAGGACCAATGCGGCTGATGCTCGGGCTGTTCGGAATTTAGGTTCATCACTGGCATTAAAAGTAATAGCCGTGTCACTCCATGGGTTTGTTGTTGCTACTTGGTAGACTTCGGCAAGGCTGCGGAGTGTTCTTTTTCGCATATTATTTGATGCGAAAGTCTCGACTGTTAATACCGTATTGGTGTCCCTGGGGTGGCTTTCTATGGCCTCCGGAATTAGGAGATCTTCGCCAATTTTGGCCACCTGCCGGAGTATCCAACATGCTCTAAGGCTGTGAGTTGGTGTGGCGCCCTCTGTACTGTGAATTTTACAGGGTCCATTAAGCCATCCTTCGAGTACGGTTCCATGCTCTGTAGAGGGTTTTTGCTTTTTGGTGTTTTACCCGGGTGTCTGGCGATAATGCACCCTTTTATTTCAGACTGGGTTTGTATTCAGGGCCGGATCGTTCCAATATTTTATTTCAGTTTTTCAGGCGCTTTCCACCGCACAGTAATTTCGTACTATGGACGCCAAGTCAGCGAATCGTGTAATATCACGGCGACTTATGGCGTTGAGGATTCCCTTGTCCGTGCAATTATTGCAGAAGATTGAGATTGCGTCTTCCTCGCAGCAGTCCTTTATCATGTTCCTAACCAGGAGGAATCTGGCCCAGTAATGATGTATTGTTTCTTCGGGCTTTTGCCTGATTTGGGATAGATCACTTATGTTCGGGTGGGTGGGTGGAATTAAATCCGAAACCTCACCCAATCTGAGACTCAGAGGCCAAGGAGTTTCCGAACTCGAAAGTTTGGATTCTTGGATGTTGCCCAATGAATCCAGCCCGTCGCCTGACTCTAAGTTCAGGTCTTGAGTGATATCCTTCCCTCCGCGGGTATCCGGCTTGGAGGGATCAGGAATCCGGACATAGCTAGTCCTTAAGATAGATGAAGGTTCGCCGCACTATCCCTCTACCACGGCAACGTGATGGGTGACTTGGGGAGAGTTAATCTCTCTCAGATCGGGTTTAGTCCCAATCTGATCGTAATCCGTAGCGACTCCCAGGGCGGCGATGCGATCCAAGAGCTCGTTTACGGAAGAGAGCTCCATAGGATCTAACTGCTCGGCGAGTTCCGAGCTGACATGAAGATTGCTTTTGATGACCCGAGAGGTCATCGTCGGCGCAGCAGCCGAACAGGCGGTCATAAGAAAACCACCTAGCCGGAGAGTTTGGCCGACAGCTAAAGCTCCCATAGTAACGGTGCCGCCTTTAAAGACGGGATGAGGCATCCTTCCTGATGGTGACGACACAGAGGAACTCTCAATGAAAGCACCAATGTCGGTGTCAAAACCGGTGGATCTCGGGTAGGGGGTCCCGAACTGTGCGTCTAGGCGGATGGTAACAGGAGACAAGGGACACGATGTTTTTACCCAGGTTCGGGCCCTCTCGATGGAGGTAAAACCCTACTCCTGCTTGATTAATATTGATGATATGGGTAGTACAAGAGTAGATCTACCACGAGATCAAGGAGGCTAAACCCTAGAAGCTAGCCTATGGTATGATTATTGTTGTTCCCTACGGACTAAAACCCTCCGGTTTATATAGACACCGGAGAGAGCTAGGGTTACACAGAGTCGGTTACAATGGTAGGAGATCTACATATCCGTATTGCCAAGCTTGCCTTCCACGCCAAGGAAAGTCCCATCCGGACACGGGACGAAGTCTTCAATCTTGTATCTTCATAGTTCAGGAGTCCGGCTGAAGGTATAGTCCGGCTATCCGAACACCCTCTAATCCAGGACTCCCTCAATACCGATTAAGCAAAAATCGTGAACTTACCGTTGACCTCTGATAGTGTTTGTCTAACGCTAAAGCACACTTTCGAGTCGCACACGTACACACGCGCATCACTGACATCTCAGATACTTTTCTATTTACATCAAATATTGCTTGTTGGCTTGGCGCGAGCACGTTGACGAGGTTAGCGCCCCGGAACTAGCTGAAGAACTGGCGCTATGGCATGCATTGGCTCTCACCCATCAAGAAGACTTTCAAGGGCCGTTTTCCAATCAGACTGTTTGTCCGTTATCCAGAGAACCAATGCTTGGACGGTTGATCGTTCATCGGTGGGGCTCATCACTGCAGGTATCAAGGGTCTTGAACTCAAGATCTCTTGGGTTGGATACCATGTAAGGTCATGATAGGAAGTGTATCTCCACCTATTGGTGGCCGCGTGGTTTATATTGATTAGAGGCGACAGCCGGCCATGGCGTACAAGGCATGGAACTATCGCTAGGTGTTCTGGTATAGGAGATTGAGATCGGGAAGGGATAGAACATATGAAGTTTAAAAAGAATTTTGTCTATCTCTATCTAACTGTTTAACACTCGCCTTCCATCTAAACCACGTGGAACTTTACCAAGGTTGAGATTGTACTTGAACTCATCCAACCTTCTCATTGTGAGAAATTTCTTGAAGCCATCGACGAGCCGATCTCCAATAGGTACGAATCGGATGTCAAGTAGCTTGCGAGCTACCTTTCTCCGACAAAGCGAAAGTCAACTTCAATGTGCTTTGTACGTGCATGGAAAACAACATTGGCTGGGAGATAGGTAGCACCAGTATGAGCACACCATAATCTTGCAGCCAGTGAACCTTTAATTCCAAGCTCACAAAGTAAAGTTTGTATCCACATTACTTCAGCTACATAGCATTTGCGAGAGCTTTATACTCGGTCTCAGTGCCTGGCCTTGAGACATTAGCATGTTTCTTTCACTACATGACACAAGATTTGTTTCCAGAAATACAACAAAGCCACCCGTTGATCTTCTATCATCAACACACTCTGCCCAATCTACATCAGAATAGGCAGTACAAGCATAGATGGAGACTTGACAATTTAAAGTCCAAGTCCTTTTGTACACTTTAGGGACCTCAAAATTCTTGTACCTGCAGTCTAATGATTTGTACTAGGAGCATGCAAATATTGACATGCTTTATTCATAGAATACGAAATGTCAGGACGACTAAAAGTCGAGTATTGCAATGCACATACAACACTTTTGTAATTTATTGAATCCTCCGGTCCAAGTGCTTCTCCACTCTTAACTGTAAGTTTTTCTGAAGTTGATATTGGTGTACTTACACGTTTGCGATGTTCCAATCCTACTCTCCTAAGTATGTTATCGGTATATTTTTTCTGTGTAAGAAGTATGCCATCTTTTACCTGCTTGATTTATATAAGAAGAAAGTAATGGACTGAGCAGGGAGTATGTCCTTCAGAGCAAACTCCAACTTCGAATCCTTAAGCAAGCAGGTAGTAGCATCTGGACTAGGACTGGCCACAATTATATCATCAACGTAGACAAGAACAAATCTAATAATGTTGCTTTTACTGTAGAAAAATAGTGAGGTGACTGCCTTAGATGGAGTAAACCCAAGCTGTTGTATCTGTGTGCTCAACTTTGAGTATCATGTTCTTGTTGCCTGTTTTAATCCATATAAAACGGTAATTAGGGTTTGTGCGATTAATGTCTTTATACATGTAAGTGAGATTAATGCATGATGTTCTGATGGCATGATGATGCAAAATAAAATAATATAAGCAAAATCTATGGTGGTATTACTCTTCTGTATTACATTAACCTAGTGCATTCTCATAAAAGCACTCCCTCGGTCTTAAAATAATTTTTGTGGACTTACTACAACTTTAGTAGTAAGAATGCTATGTTTATTTTGGGACGGAGGGAGTACATGGTATCTATGAAAATAAACCTTTTTGTTTTTGGTGTTCTATTCTCGTTTTGTTAGAATGGGTACTAATGTATCTGCCTCAATTACATTCAGCCGCACCAGCACCGGCGCCAGCCTTTCTCTCCCATCTCCAAAGCATTGCAGCCATTTCTCCTCTCTTTTTTTTCATTTTAAGTAAGCACTCACAAAGAACATGGAACTAGTCAACCGCAGGTTAACAAAACAATACTACTCCCTCCGTCCAAAATACATCCTCGATTTGTTGTCAATTTTAATGATTTCTCCAACCAACCAGTAAATAGCAGGATAGCAAAACAACATGCATAATTGACACAGAGTTATGTGGAATAACCTCCTCAGATTAATAAGACCCGACTGATCCAGACAATTTCCTCTGTGAGAATCAAAGGACACGGTGTCTCTTGTCTAGAATCTTTACATATTTACAACACACTTAGCACATTGCCAGAAACTACAACCAGTGTAGGCTCTTTAAATATTTTCAATAAGTGTAGTAGGTTGAGGAGTAACTCTTTGTGCTTCTGGTCGAGGTGAAGATACCCCGAACAAGCCCCTAAAAGGATTTTTTAGGACCATGGCAACACTTAAACCATGGGAGAAACATACTCATCTCTCATTACAAATCTAGCATCTAAAGGGGCGTTAGTGACCATAGAGAAATCGCCTGTTCTCCTTGCTATGGCTGCTCGTGGGCCAATTTGTTTTTGTCCCTGGTGATGACGCTGATTTCCGAGCTGGGGAAGCTAGAAAGGAGCCTTTTCGTGTCAGATGGCACAGCATGACAGGCTGATCTGCAAATCTGACTAGATTGCAGTCCTTGTCCCAATACGGCGTTGTCCGTTTCAAGAACCACTTGGCCATCGAAATGCTTTGCTAATTATGTGAGACCCATCATAGCTGTTGCGCCTTCTGCTTCTTCTGTCGAGTTGCAGCGGCCAAGCCTACGCCCGATCGAGATGAGGACATGCCCCTTCTGGTTCCTAGCCACAGCACCTCCCCACGTTTCTCCTGTTTCCTCGAAGTACGTCGCATCGCAGTTTAGTTGCACTTTGCCCGGGTCTGGGGCAAACCACTTGCTGGGTATAGGGTATATCGGAGTGCAAACTCTTTCTGGGAATAAGGACGGTTTGTTCTTAAGTCCCACACCGGTAGGGTCACCTGTGGCCACCATGAGATCTTATTTTAGCCTAAGAAGATACTGTACTGAACCAACGACGGTGTCTTTCTTATCACCATGCACCAGGTTGTTCCTCAGACTCCACGCCTGCCAAAGAACTAATAGAATGTTATTTCTGACATTCTTTGTTTGAGACAGCAATAGCATCTGAAGCCAGTTCACTCCAGTATATCTGAGATCAGACTCCCTAGGCAATTCCCAACAGTTTCTCATTGCATGCCTTAGCACCCGGCTTCTTGTGCAGGTGATAATGGCATGGAATTCATCCTCTTTCTCCATCCCATAGATTTTACACACATTGTCGTCCACTATGGTTCATCTAAATGTGTTATGCTTCGTGGGTAGGGAATTAGTGGCCACTCTCCAACCGAAAATCTACAGTAACAATAAATTTCAGCACATAATATAAATTTTTCTTTACCAAATTTCACTCACCAAAAGCACTTCACTCCTGAGCAACGGCGCCAAAAAAAGAGTCTTGATGACCCACAAGTATAGGAGATCTATCGTAGTCCTTTCGATAAGTAAGAGTGTCGAAACCCAACAAGGAGCAGAAGAAAATGACAAGCGATTCAGCAAGGTATTCTCTACAAGCACTGAAATTATCTGTAACAGATAGTTTGGTGATAAGATACGTAACGGATAGCAAGTAATAAGTGCAACAAAGGTGCAACAAGGTGGACCAATTCTTTTTATAGCAAAGGATAAGCCTGGATAAACTCTTATATAAAGCAAAGCGCTGGTGAGGACACATGAGAATTATCGTTAAGTTAGTTTTCATCATGCACATATGATTTGTGTCCCTTACTTTGATAATTTGATATGTGAGTGGACCAGTGCTTGGGTGTTGTCCTTACTTGGACAAGCCTCCCATTTATGATTAACCCCTCTCATAAGCATCCACAACTACGAAAGAAGAATTAAGATAATAAATCTAACCATATATAGCATGAAACATGTTGATCCAAATCAGTCTCTTACGAAGCAACGCATAAACTAGGGTTTAATCTTCTGTCACTCTAGCAATTCATCATCTACTTATTACTTCTCAATGTCTTTTCCTAGGCCCAAATCATGGTGAAGTGTCATGTAGTCAACGTTCACATAACACCGCTAGAGAAAGACAACATACATCGCATCAAAATATCGAACGAATACCAAATTCACATGATTACTTATAAAAAGACTTCTCACATGTCCTCAGGAACAAAAGTAACTAGTCACAAAGCATGTTCATGTTCAAGATTAGAGGGGTAATAAATATCATTAAGGATCTAAACATATGATCTTCCAACAAATAAACCAACTAGCATCAACTACAAGGAGTAATCAACACTACTAGCAACCCACAGGTACCAATGTGAGGTTCTGAGGCAAAGATTGAATACAAGAGATGAACTAGGATTTTGAAGGAGATGGTGCTGGTGAAGATGTTGATGAAGATTGACCCTCCCACGATGAGAGGATCGTTGGTGATGAGGATGACTTAGATTTGCCCCTCCTGGAGGGAAGTTTCCCCGGCAGAATCGCTCCCCCGGGCTCTAGGTTGCTTCTGCCCAAGATCTGCCTCGAGACAGCGGCGCTTCGTCCCGAAAGCTCTCTCTCCATTTTATCTAGGTCAAAACCCTCCATATAGCAGAACATGGACACCGGGGGCTGGCCAGGTGGCCCACAAGCCCTGAGGGCACGCCCCCAGGCTTGTGGCCACCTGGTGGGTCCCCTTCTATTGTTTTTTCGTCCAATATTTTTTATATATTCCAAAATAATTCTCCGTAAAGTTTCAGGACATTTGGAGTTGTGCAGAATAGGTATCTCAGATTTGCTCTTTTTCAGTCCAGAATTCCATCTGCCGGCATTCTCCCTCTTCATGTAATTCTTATCAAATAAGGGAGAGAAGGCATAAGTATTGTACCATAATGAGAAATAACAGCCCATAATGCAATAAATATCAACATAAAAATATGATGCAAAATGAACATATCAACGTGCGGCAAGCCTGGTCGTAGGCGTGATCCTTCTTTGTGGCAGGGAGCCTTTCGGTAGTGCCTTCTTCTTCGGCGGCCATCTCATGCTCCGTGGCTAGGAGCTCTTCTGACTCCCGGCACCTCAAGGTGTTCGGGGAAAAGGGCTTTGCGGAGGCCGTTGAAGCCATCGGACGTGGCCCGCCCACGACTGTGTGAGAGGGGACATGCTCGCGTGCCAGCTTGGACCGCCATGGCGCGACATCGGGCTAGCTGGAGCTGCTGGCCTCCGTGTCGTGTCGGCCGAACTTGCGGGGCGGCGACCCACCACGGCAACCACGCCCGCCGACACCACCAGCCATGGATCCACAATCAAAGGATAGAAAGGAAATGAGATGGGCGGCTAATTGCTCGCGGGAGTTCTTTATCGCCAGTGGCGGAGCTTATCCGGTACGCTAACCCTAATTTTTTTTTACTGGCGGCAGCATTTTATGGATCTGTTTGATACAGTAAAAAAATTCAAAAAAACTGTAAACCGGATCTGCTAGACATGGTATAACCAAATTTCTTTGGCGCAACTCAAATAAAATAAAATTATTTGACATTTGATTTCTTGCCACGATTTACTTTGGAGTTTGACGATTTGCCACTCGTTATTTCGTGCTTTTTTGCCATTCCTTAATTCAGACTTGGAAGATTTGCCCCTGCCCATGGAAAAACCTGAGACTGCCCTTGCCTCCACCCCATTCACCGCTCACGGGTCACGGATAAGAGACGACGGCGGCGACTACATCACGGGGCGCTCTGCTCCATGTCCGCCGATGGCATGTTTGCTCCATGGCTGACCTCCTACCCATCCTCTGCTGCCTCCCGATTGACGGGTACATGACACGGGAGAGAAGCTCGCTCCCCATCTCCCTCACCCGCCCCCGTGCGGCCGTTCCCCAGCCACAGGCTTCTCGTCGCCGTGGTTAGCGACGCACTAGAGGCGGGCCGAGTTAGCAAGTTCGATCCCCGCGGGGCGACCTTCAGGCGAGCCACTGGGGCGGATGCCTGGAGCGGCGCCTCACTCCTGGGCCCTCCCCGTGGTGCATCCGCCTGGCATGCATCTGGTACTCCGGCGGTGCGGACGACGCCTGGAGGAGAGCAGTCGGCCATCGGAGAGGACGGCGGCGGCGGCGAATGGGTTCATCCCTTTTGATTTGACTTCAATCGTTGAATCAGCTGGGTGCACCGATCAATCTAGCACAAAGGGTATTTTAGTCCACTGTTTTATGCATATATTATATTAATGATTTGCAAGTATTGTTTTTGTGTGAAAAATGGCAAAAAATAAAAGTGCAAAGTAAAGGGTGGCAACAAAACAATTACAATGTAAGCAGTGGTAAATTATCAAAGTGCAAAGTAAGTGATGGCTAAAAATCAAAAAATCCCATCCCCAGCCTCCTTCTGCTCAGCCATGGCGGAGGAGACCGCGGCTGCTCCGCTGCGCCTCCTGTCCGTAGCTACCGCCGCCGCGACCACCGGCGCCATGTATCTTCCTCGTCGCCCCTCTGCTCGTTCGGAGCTTCTGGTCGCCGACGGCAGTCGTCCTCCACGCGCAGCGCCTAGCTAGGCCGACCGCGAGCACACAGTTCAAGCGCCTCACAGATGCGCCGCGGACTCCACCGGAGAGCCGGGGCGTCGTTGCCCGCAGACAGCTCCGCCATGCCCGCCGCTCTGCTATGTGAGTTCTTCCGTGTCCAATTTTAACCTCTGGATATTGGACATAACCCGTCGAATTTGTGCATTTGAAGACGCCACTCTGAACCTGGCGCTAATTAACTTGGCCTGGGATTAGAGTATTGTTGGTCGACAGTGTTGGCCTAGTCCCGACCTTGATGACGCTGTTGTCGAGTACTTTCCGACAATACGCAGCGACGTACAAGCTACAGCCGATTGCTTCCGGCTGCTTCGACGGAGACGTGCACGTACAACGGTACACAAGCAGGCAAGCACCCTGGTGGATGGATTCTCGTGTCTAGCTAGCTATCGTAGACCAAGTTCGTCGGAAACACAATACGCAGACTCGCCGAGTTGGCCAAGAGGCTCGTGTCGAGCCTTTGCACTTTATTGCTTTGATTTGATCTGGTGTTACAGGGGATACACGCACTGGTATTTATATTACCAATATTCTACCTAGTACATGTACGACTCGGTTACTGCTACAAGTCCGTGCCGGACTATACTTACCTAATCGTGATTATTTCCAACAATCACCCCTCTAAGCACGATGTCCTCACTTTACAGCTTGGACGCCGATCCTTCTCCGCATCAGGATGTCTGCAAGCTGATCGTCGGTGCAAATGTAGTTGACTTCAATCTTGCCTTCTTCCACGCAATCCCGTATGTAATGATACCTTATATCAATGTGCTTACTTCTGTCATGATGCACTGGATTCTTACATAGGGCAATCGTGGATTTGTTGTCAAAGTAGAGCACCACTCCTTCCGGTTCCTTGTCAGTGAGGTCACCGAGTAGCCTTTCTAGCCACACACCTTGACCTGCCGCGGTTGCAGCTGCAATATACTCCGCTTCACAGGATGATAATGCGACCACCTTCTGCTTTTGTGATACCCAACTCACTATGCTTCTTCCCAAGAAATATGCCACGCCCGAGGTACTTTTACGGTCGTCAATATCTCCTCCCAAGTCGCTATCACTGTAGCCAAGTAGCTCCACCATCCCAATGTTCTGTCGTGGGTGCTTCCATGAAGCGACTCACTACACCAACGGAATAGGCCAAGTCTGGTCGTGTATTCACAAGATACCTTAGGCTTCCGACCACACTTCTATAATCCGTTGCATCAACCGCGGGTGATTGGCTCCTCTTGCTAAGTTTAAGTCGAGGCTCCATTGGAATATGACTTGGATTGCAGTCCTCCATGCTACAACTTTCAAGAATCTTCTTTGCATATGCCTCCTGGCATAGTGTGATTCCCTCCGGCTTTTGATGTACCTCGATCCCGAGATAGTAAGTCAAGAGCCCTAGATCACTCATCTTGAAAAGCTCCTTCATCTGTAGCTTGAATCTAGCAATCTCCTCCTCATCTGCTCCAGTTATCAAGAGATCATCAACATAGATGCCCACTAGAAGACGATCCTTGCCTTTACCTTGCTTATCCATAGCATGCTCCAGTGGACGTTTCTTAAAACCAAGAGAAACTAGTGTACGATCAAGCTTGATGTTCCACGCCCGAGGAGCTTGGCATAGCCCGTACAATGCCTTGTGTAGTTTCAACACCTTGTGCTCCTCTCCTTTTTTGATGTAACCCGGTGGTTGCTTCACATATACTTCTTCTTTCAACTCCCCGTTCAAAAAAGCGGATTTTACATCCATGTGATGTAGCCTCCAAGATTCTTGAGCCGCGAGAGCTATAACTAGCCTCACCGATTCCATCCTTGTGACTGGAGCGAACACTTCCTCGAACTCTACACCTTGCTCTTGCACATATCCTTTGGCTACGAGCCTTGCTTTATGCTTCACCAAGTTTCCTTCGGCATCTTTCTTGACTATGTACACCCACTTAAGCCCTATGATTTTATGGTCGTTGGGTGGAGGATCCACGAGCTCCCATGTTTTGTTGTCTTGGATTGATCCCAACTCCTCGTCCATAGCACGACGCCAACACTCCTCCGTGTTTGCCTCTTCAAATTTTGTCGGTTCCTCGACGCTAAGCAAACACTGTCGACCTCTTCTTTTAATTTTCACCGGATTTTTCTTCGGATATAAATCCACCACTGGTCGAAGACGTACTGGTGTCGGCGGACGTTCCCTTGTCTCCTGTTCAGTCGAAGACGATGGATTTTCATCGGGAGTTGCCAAACTCCCAATTTCTGGTGAATCATGTTCCTCTGAACTGGTTGCAGTTTCATCAGATGAACCATCCAAAATATGTGTACCATCTTCAGGTACATGGCCTTCACGTACGTGCCCTTCATGTGCTCGTGGTGCAGCACGTGGGCTGCTTTGCAGCCTACTGGAAACGCCTCCAGCGGACAGGCTCTTAGTGCCTGGGCTGGCTGGTGCTGGGCTTCCGGGGCCACGAGCTGGGGTGGCATGTTCTGGTCCTGACGTAACAACGCCACCAGGACGAGCGCTGTGCGCGCTGCTGCCAAGCGTGCCGTACGTGCCCTCGGGCGCGTCGGCTGCTGGTGCGCCCTCTTTTTCTGCTGCGCCGTCCGCGCCGTTTGTTGCGGCCGACGTCTCCGGTCGATCTGCATGCTCGTAATCATCGTAAACAACGTTGAAGACAGGTATACCGGCTCAGTGGAGTTCCAATTCCATGATCTTGCTTCTTGAAAGACCACATCGCGTGTCACAACCACCTTATTGGTAGAGGGATTGCACACGCGGTATGCCTTCGTGCCCTTTTCATAGCCAACTAGCACCATTGGAGTACTCCGATCCGCCAATTTGCTAGTATGCCCGGTCACTGTCTTCACATGCGCTACGCACCCGAAAGTGCGAAGATGATCAACCGTGGGCTTGTGTCCGTACCATGCTTCGTACGGCGTCATCCCAACCACACTTTTGGTTGGAGCCCGGTTCAGCAAATAAACGGCTGTATTGACCGCCTCACCCCAAAACTTGCCCGACATGCCTTTACTCTTCAACATACTTCGTGCCATCGCCACCACGGTTTGGTTCCTCCGTTCCACAACACCGTTTTGCTGCGGTGAATATGGTGCCGTAAAATACCTCTTGATCCCTTGAGCTTCGCAAAATTCCGTGAATGCACGAGACTTGAACTCACCCCCCCCCCCCCCCGATCGGTACGGAGGGCCTTCAGCTTGGCTTCAGATTCTACTTCAGCCGCCATCTTTATTATCCTGAAGGCTTGCAAAGCTTGGTCCTTCGTCTTCAACAACACGATCCATGTGAATCTGCTGAAGTCGTCGACGACGAGCAAGAAGTATCTATTTCCGGTAGGGGTGGCCGGTGTAATCGGTCCGCACAAGTCTCCATGGACCAACTCAAGAGCTTTACTCGCTCTAAAGTTTCCCTCTCTTGGGAACGGGGCTCGCCTTTGTTTCCCAATGAGACAACCGTCGCACACTTGGTCGACATGATTGATGCACGGTAGACCACGTACCATCTCCTTTTGTCCAAGTTGCCGAAGAGCCTGGAAATTTAGATGACCGTAGCGCGCGTGCCACTTCCATGCCGAGTCGTCCATGCTTGACAAGAGACATACTGGATCCACACGATCCAAGTTGAGGACGTAAAGCCTGTTAGGTGACCTCTGCACCTTCATAATTAGCATCCTCTGACGATCATACCCCCATAGATAGCCATCTTCGAGCACAATCTTGCAACCACGCTCCTCGAGCTGACCAAGACTTATGATGCTGCTCTTTAGCTTGGGAATATAGTACACATCTGTGAGTACCTTGTGACCGCCGCTCTTCAACTCAAACAGGACAGTACCTCGCCCTGCGATGTCAACGGTCCGTCCGTCGCCGAACCGAACCGTGCCTCCCACCGAAACACTGAGCTCAGAAAACCGGTCCTTGTCGCTGGTCATGTGGTTGCTAGCGCCCGTGTTGAGGTACCACACGTGCCTCGACGTGTTCATCCTCTTCTTATCGTGAAGATAAACTGCCTCCTCTATGAGCGTGACAACCTCTGTAGCCGGCGCCTTCGGAGCTGGACTATCCTCGTCCATTAGCTCGCATACTTCAACCATGAGCATCATGTCTCCATCATCGCCTCCTTTGGCCAGGAGAGCTTTCTCCTTCGGTGGTTTCTTGCACTCCGACTTGAAGTGCCCCATGATGCCACAGTTGTGACACTTGATCTTGCGCTTGTCGGACTTCTTCTTCTTCGGAGCACCGTCGCCGGCATTCTTCTTACTTTGTTCTTTTGGCGCACGATCTTGGCGAGTGTTGCTGCTAGAGCCCTCGCCTCCTCTCCTTGAGTCCAGCGCCATCCACTGAGCCCGTGTGAGCATGACATTTTCATCGTTCCTCCCATCCCCAAGACTGTACCGCATACGCTCGTCGTGAGCCTTGTAGCGCCCGACGAGATCGTCGATGGAGAGAGTCTCGAGATCGACGCACTGCTCGATTGCCGTGACAATTTGCAGGTACCGGGGAGGAGCCGCGCGCAAGAACCGCCGAACAACCGAGGTCTCCGTGAGGTTTTCTCCAAGTGCGCGGATCCGATTGACGAGAATAGCCACCCGTGAAGCGAACGCATCCACGGACTCATTGTCGCCCATGACCAAAGTCTCGTAGTTCCTTAGGAGAGTTTGGAGATTGGCTTGCTTGACGCGGGTGTGTCCCTCGAACATGAGCTTCAAAGTATCCCACGCCTCCTTCGCCGTTTCTTTGGCGATTAGGTGCTGGAGGACATCCATCGGCATCACCGAATAAATCGCCGACGCCGCCTGCCGATCCTTCCGGTGCTCGGCTCCCTCCTTCTTGAACGCGTCGCCTCCTGGGTCGACCGCGTCCCATAGCTCGTTGGCGCGGAGACCACACTCCATGAGGGCCTTCCAGACCCCAAAGTTCTCGCGATCAAATCGTGGGTACGATGAACTCGCCGGAGCAGCAAATACTTTAGCCGCACCGGAGTACTCCGCCAGCTGCTTGTTCCTCTCGTCGTCCGCCATGATCCTCCGTTACTAGAAGATCAACCTTGCTCTAGATACCAATTGTTGGCCCAGTCCCGACCTTGATGACGCTGTTGTCGAGTACTTTCCGACAATACGCAGCGACGTACAAGCTACAGCCGATTGCTTCCGGCTGCTTCGACGGAGACGTGCACGTACAGCGGTACACAAGCAGGCAAGCACCCTGGTGGATGGATTCTCGTGTCTAGCTAGCTATCGTAGACCAAGTTCGTCGGAAACACAATACGCAGACTCGCCGAGTTGGCCAAGAGGCTCGTGTCGAGCCTTTGCACTTTATTGCTTTGATTTGATCTGGTGCTACAGGGGATACACGCACTGGTATTTATATTACCAATATTCTACCTAGTACATGTACGACTCGGTTACTGCTACAAATCCGTGCCGGACTATACTTACCTAATCGTGGTACACGTACGACTCGGTTACTGCTACAAGTCCGTGCCGGACTATACTTACCTAATCGTGATTATTTCCAACAGACAGGCTTATATAGTATTGTTGGTCGACTCGACTGAAAGCAGCTTGTACACTGGCTACCATGGTCTCAAGTCAATTATAGTACTGCACAATGGTGTGGTGTCCAGACGCAGGCACATGCTTGAGACTGTATTTATGCACCTCATCTCATGTATAGTGGATCATCCTTCAAATCATGTGCATCCAGCGCGTACCCTCACATGCGACTCCTCGCTGTTATCAGTGTTCTTAATTTCTTGGTTCTTTGGCTACTTGTTGAGAGTGGATGTGCAGCTAGTTTGTTGGCTAGCTCCTGTAACATGGAAATGCATATCATATTCTTTCGACAGTCTACAACATGTCTACTTCTACTAAGTTGATGTGGACTCGCTAGCAGGCGGTCTCGTACTCTCAGTGCAGGGGTGTTCGCTTCCTTCAGAGTTGGGAGGTACCAAGCCGCCACTTTGCAGTGTCATACTCAATATGTGCAATTAGGCTCCTGTGCTCTTACTTTGATTGACTGTCATTACTGATTTTATGTATCTTCAGCTATTGTGTTGCAGGATCAAGCTCGCAACAATGGCTGGAGGGGCGTTAGGCTTCTGGAATGACTGGGCGTCCCAGATCTCGGTTCTCTTGAGCCTCTTCTTCCAGGTGTTACTCCATATATTTGCTAACATCCGTCGGCGTAAAGACGGCTCATCTTGGCTGAGGGTCCCCCTCTGGGTGGCGTACCAGCTGTCTGACTCCACTGCGACATACGCCGCCGGCCAGCTCCTCTTCAGCGGGGCAACAAAAGACCACCACCTCATTGCCTTCTGGGTGCCGTTCCTCCTGTTGCACCTCGGCGGCCCGGATAACATCACCGCCTACGCCCTCGAGGATAGCAAGCTCTGGGGGCGCCACTTGCTAAGCCTTGTGGTGCAGGTCCTGGCAGCTGCAATTGTCCTATACAGGCATATCGTCGGCGGCGGGACCTTGCTCATGGTGGCTGCCATCTTGATATTCGTTGTCGGCACTGAAAGTATGTGGAGAGGACATGTGCTCTCTGGTCCGCCAAGTTCAGCATCCTCCAGAGCTCTCTCAAGGTACGGGCACATGACATGCATCACCGGCAATTTTATACTGAGTATCAAGACTGGTACAATGATGGCGAACTAGTCCTGCAGCATGCTCACTCCCTGTTTCATATCTGCAAGCGTGGGATAGTTGATTGCGTGATCGCAGTGGATGACTCAGATAGCGAGAATGAGGTGGATTCTCAGTACATCAAAATAATCCAGATGGGCTTGCTCAGGACTTGCTCAGGACTAGATGGGGTGAGCGGGCACTGAATGAGGACCGCTATCCTGGGCTGTTGAAGGATTTGGAGGATTATCATGGAGTTGACTTCCATGAGAGTGTCATCAGCTGGCACATCGCCACCGACTTGATCCTTGCTAAAATAGACCAAAGGGGCGATCATGTGTCTGACGACCATGTGGAGCTAGTCAGCGTATTGTCCAACTACATGATGTTCCTCCTTGTGGACTCTCCCGACATGCTACCAGGCCTTCCCCAAAACTGGTTGTACGAGCAAACCTGTACACAACTGGATGAGATATGCACTAAACACATCGCAGGCTCACCTGGTAACAGCTTCTGCACCATGCTCAAGAACTTGTTCCGACCTCACCATCACCGTGGCTGGAAACCTTCAGAGCTTGAGAAGGAGATCGCCATGGACATACCGAGCAAGCTGAAACGCTCCAACTTCATCAATCCTCGGCTCACTTATGCGGGTATCATTGCTAAGACACTACTCGATAGGAAGGAAGATGTGGTTTATGCGCTGCTATTGTTGTGGTTGAACTTCCTGGCCTATGCAGCCAACCGGTGCAACAGGGAAGTGCATGCAAGGAAGCTCGGCAGCGGCGGTGAGTTGTTGACTGTCTTTTGGCTTTATCAAGAACACCTCCACCAAGTAAAAGAAGGCAGAAGAAAGGGGCAGGACCTTGTATAATTCACTGTACTAATGAGTATCTAGAAATATCTTCACCTTCTGTATTTTGTGAACTTACCTTTCTTCAGTTCAGTTCAGCATCCTTTGTTCATACTAAGTTTGTGTCTCATGACGAATACCTCTCGGAGGACAAAACGCCCATTGACATGCTAGCTAGCCCAGCAATGATCGAGTGAATAAACTGTGGTGTACTCCCTCCGTCCGGAATTAGTTTACGCTCAAATGGATGTATCTAGACGTATTTTAGTGTTAGATAATCCGTTTGAGCGTCAAGTAATTCCGGACGGAGGAAGTACATGGTTTTCGTCGCAATGATGATCTGTGATCAAAATTATGTACAAGTTCAAAAGTAGATGCAGGTCCCGAGGTCTTAGCTTTGGCAGTGCAGTATTTGCATACTAGTTTTGCGATTTTTTGGCAGCGGCAGAAAGTCAAGCCCAGTTGGTTCTGTGATGTAGCAGGTTCTGTCCGAGTTCCTCTAATGACAGGAGAGCTTAAAAGGTGCAGGCAATGCATAAGAGTTCAACAATGTATCGGCCACGGCGCACATTTTTTTCTCGTCGCTGGTCCTGGACTGGCAAGATGATCATAACAGGAAGGTCGAGGAGGTGGTCAGGCACCGTGGGCAGCACAACGTGCTCTTGTTGCAATGTCAGTGCAATGAGCACCCACGTAATCTCTCACCATCTAATCTTCAGTTAATTGTTGGAAGTATTTAGTTTACTGCTTAGCTTGGTACAGATGGAATGCCGACCCTAGTTGTAGCATGTCTTTGGAGGATCTGTGGTTTGGGAATGCTTCTCTTGCTATTAACTTTTAGACCTGCTTTGCAGCGAAATTAGAAGGTGGCAACCATCAGGAGGTTTGATCTGAAAACTAACTTTGAGAGGAGCCTTATCTGAGGGAGTGATGGTTTTGAGCTCAAGGCAATTGTTAGCGTTCTTTTTGTTTTGAAGGAAATTGTTACTGCTCTGAACATAAATAGAAATGCTGAACTTCAGAGGTGTGGTGCTTGGTTTTCAGCCATGCTTGCAAAATTGCTGTTTCACCAATTAATAGGATATATATCTTCATTTCATCGTGGGGCCATAATAACCCGATAAGAGTACTTAACCAATAACTTAATGATAACTTGCCAAAGAGAAACATTGTGAAACCAGGTGCAAATTCTATATCCTACTGATTCTTCAGAAATACAACTGTTCATGATCTTTATGTTGGTTGTGGGCTGGCTTCCAGGTTATGCAGTCAATTGTCTGGTACTCTTTAGTGTAACATGTCTGTAGCTAGGTAATACAGTACTACAGTAGCAGGCTTTTTATTGAGTGAGAAAATACAGTATGAGGCTCTGATTACTATTTCTTCTGCTGCAGTGAAAATGCATTTCAGCCAATGCAGTAAACTTGGAAGCAGAGTTTTTGTAGAACAAAGGCAGAGTACGGCTGCCTCCTGTTGTCCTGAATGACCGGGCTGCCTGTCATTGCTCTGCCAAAATCCTCCTGGACGATCTTGGCCGGGCCGGCCTGGTACGTGAAACGACGCCACCAGAATCCTTAGCAACACAAGGTATTTGCCCGAACCGCGAAGAAATTTCTTATCTTGCTCGGCATCACTTGTGACTGTAGTGTGCTCTGTGCTTATACTGCCTCATCAGAATTTCCAAGCCTCTGTTTATTGCTGTTCATTTGCGTCACCATTCACTGAAAATGTTGTGAGCAGTGCGACTAGAATCAAGAAGGCCACAGCCACTGACACCAAAATGCTGATGGATGTGTGTGATGTCGCGTGCTCCTGGTCTCCTGGCGGCAGATATGCGCACGCTTCAGAACAGACAAGCCCGCTACGGTGTGAAAGGTGGGCACTCAGCTTCGTATGAGTGATCAGTACAAATTCGGACAGCCGGCCAGTATGTTATTCTTGACCTCAGCCAGTTATCCTCATCTCTGAAGCATGTACTATGCAACATTAGTTAGCTAGGTAGATAGTTGTAGATGCAATACTTGCAAAATTAGTTAGCTAGTACTAATGGACAAGCAGCTAGATAGTTGTAGATGCAATAATTACTTGTGCAACTAACAAAACTGCATTTGTCGTAGTATTTGATTTCAGTGGAGGAGATCAATGGATCCAGCGATTCCAGCTACCAGGTGCAGTACCTGACTTCATGCGAGGTGTCGCCGCGCATCTTATTCTCATGCATTCTCCTCGCCCACATCCGTCGGCGTCGACCGTCCGGTGTGTGGATGTTCATCCTTTGGCTGGCGTACCGGCCGGCTGTCCAGCTGGGTCACGCCATACGGCCTCAGCCCTCAGCAACCTGTACCAGGGTTAAAAATTTCAACGAAGCCGGGCTGGAGACCTTGTCGATGACAGCCGGGTGCATATGCCCCGAAAGGACCAGCGCCCTGAACCGCAGTCGTGGACGTTGAATCATTGAATCGATCTGAAGAACCTGACACCAAATATCGCCGTGCGTACAAACCGTAACCTCGCCGCCCCCAAGGAGCTGGCAGGAATCTATGCTAAAGTTTCGTCTAAAACATTCCAATGGACGAACTTGGGGAGGATCGTAGACCGGAAGACTAACCCAAAGAAGGTGCGCCGCCATCCGTCCAAATGCCGCCCCTGCGAGGACTAAAACCCTACCTATCTACTAGCGGGTGTCGAGACACTAGGATTCTCCTCCCCGCCACCGGCCCGCCGGAGCGGCAGGCGGATTGGAGGCGAATCCACGGGATCGTCCACGGAGATAGAGGGGAGCAAGGCTTTCCCAAGTCGCCTTGAGAGAGAGGGAAAAAAAGCCAACACCTATGAAAAGAAGTAGTTCCTGGGCGCTCCTCCACCGCCTGCCTCAGGGTGCGAGAATGAGCCGAGCCAATTTTTGTCGGTCAGAAACAGAGTCTGTAATAGACATATCAGATCATGGGCTATCACCAACTCGGACGTGGGTCCATGCATGTCCTCCTATCTAAGCGCGCCTATATAATGGAGGCGTCGGCAACCCTACCTGCCACCTGAAGAACAGATCGCATCTGATCTGCCTCCACACGCACCGCCCCTTTCCTTTTTCTACTACTGCGGTCAGTGATCCCATCCAGTCCACTGCGTACCGGGTTGACGGGGAGAGCAGGCCTTCAAAAGCCCACCTCTCGAGATCATGTACGGGAGAGGGGCGATTAGGTTTTTTTGGAGCATCTCCTATGTGACTGATCGTCTCCGTCCGTCTGCATCCACTACATCGTCTATGTCCATGTCGCCTTCGTCGCCGCCATGCCACCGAAGCTGACCGACTTGCTGCTGAGAAGGCCACTGCTGACAAGAAGGCCACCGAAGACGCCGCTGCCGCCATCTCCGCCGCGGTTTTTCCATGGCCTACTGGAAGGTATAACTCATTTATCTCGCTCCTATTTATTCCTTTCTTAGCAGTACTAGCTATGTGCGTAAATGTGTCGACTATATGTGTAGTACATGCTTACCTGGATAGTAATCAGCATGTGATTAATTTTGTCAATGCCATGCTCAACAGATTTAGGCCGGCCTGGAACATGACACTGGCCAACCGGATCCCTAACAACATCAGGAGGATCAGGTATTTGCACTCTGCATCGTCCAGATCATTCTTTGACAGTAGGGCATTGTGCGCAGATTGTTTGCTCTGTTCTTCTGCCCTGCCATAAGAATTGTCATGCCTCTGTTTTTCACTTTTCAGTTGCTTCGCCAAAAACTTTCAGAAGAACCTCTTCTGCTGGCCTTGTGCGCAGATTGTTTCAGCTCGAGATTTTTCTTTTCTGAAGCAAATTGTTAGCTCTCTGAACTTGAATTGCAATGGCGATGCTCTCATCTTGCAGGGCAGAGCGCTGAAGGGACTTGTAAAACTCATACGTATATGCTGTTATCAGTTACAGAGGTGTGGGCTAATATTTTAGCCGTTTTATCTGCACTTCATTTGTCGCAGGAACAGGACTTCTAGGCCATAATAAAGCAATGAGTAAACACAACTTGCTGAAGAGAAACATTGTGAAACCAGTTGACTGGACTCTTCATGGAAAAATGGAACTGTTTATGTTCAATATTTTTGGTTGAGTAGTGGCTACCAGGTTATGGATTCAATTGTCTGATACACTTTACTGTCACATCAAATGTGTGCTAGATATGTGACACTACAGTGGCAGGCTTTTGTTGAGTGAGGAAACGCAGCCTGCAGTTCTAATTACTCCCTCCGTTCGTTTTTATAAGGCGTTTTGGGTAGTTGGTTTTGAACTGTTT
Source organism: Triticum aestivum (assembly GCF_018294505.1). NCBI lineage: Eukaryota > Viridiplantae > Streptophyta > Magnoliopsida > Poales > Poaceae > Triticum > Triticum aestivum. The sequence continues at coordinate 12,277,233 of NC_057797.1, forward strand.
AGAGCACTGTCTGAATAGGATTAAACGTCTTATATAAGTGAACAGAGGGAGTACTAATTATTCAGCTGCAGGGACATTGAGTTTCAGCTAATACAGCGGACTTGGATTAACTGGGTCGGGCAATGTGTCTTGTCAAATTTTGCTAAGGAGGTGTGGGCTTATGTACAGGGGTTCTATGTTGAGATTGCACTTGAGAGAAGCTGAAATTTCATTCCTGGAGGTTTCTCAAGGTAGACTGAATGGCTGCTCAAAAATTAAACGTAATCATGTGTTGTATCCTCTTCTGTACTCATTCTGCTTCCTTCTATCAATGAAATGATACACAAATTTTGCGTATTCACGAAAAAAAAGAAAATGGCGGATGTACATAAAGTCTTGCTTGGACTCAAGATGCCATCTTTTCAGTCTTAGTGTCGGCCTTTCAGGATAACGGCATTGCAGTTACATGATGAAGTAGGTGCGCAGGAAATCAAAATAGAGTGAGACGATAATAGCACATCCATCTGGCAGTTAATCGGTCGCCACCACCTCGATAGCGGCAGAATGACACCATTATCATGAGTGTGACATTGGTCGGCACGGGCGTGGCATACAGGTGCTGTGGAGGTGGCTGTGCATGCTGCGAGAGTGAGCAGATCCAGCTCAGTGATGGTGTTCATTCTGTATGCCACACCCGTGCTACCAAACTCACCAACAGATCTGCGAGGAGAGTGAGCACATCATGCGCTGCCCAATCCCGTCTGGTGGATCAAGGCCGGCCTGGAGGGTGACACTCTTTTCTTCGAGCAAAAGGGGTTTCCCCTCGATTTTCATTAAGAATACTAAGTTGAATATTACACCACCAAACACCACCCGTCAGCAGAATCCTGTTGGCGAGTGTTACGCCCTCTGTGTGGAGTGTGACACTCGCCAACAGGATTCCTAGCAACATCAGGTCTTTGCGTTTGGTATCATCCAGAGCTTTTGTTGCTAGCTTGGCATCACATATGACTCTAGCACACTCATGTTCATTTGCTATGTCGTCAGTGTCGTCATGCGTCTGCTTTTCACTATTCAGTCGTGTGTCACAAAAAATGTTACGAACGGTGTCTTATATCAAGAAGGCCACAGCCATGGACAGGAAGATGCTCATGGATGTTGTCAGGCACCCGAAGCTACTTGTTTGCCAGCATGATACATTATTAGGCTCCTTAGGAGTCCCTCCCGTCTCTCCCGAGTCGCCCCCGTGCGGCGGCTAGGAGGCCCCCAGATCCCGTCGCCCCCGACTCCCCCTCTCTTCCTCCTCCTCCCTCGCCGCCGCCCGAGGGCGCGGCCAAGCAAAGCCTTGCCATCGCCGGCGGCGGCGGGGACTAGGTGCCCTCCCGCTCGTGAGGAGCTGGCGGGGGCCGGAGCGTGGCGTGCGGCCGGACGTCACGACGAGGGATGGCGGCGCTCCAGCGATCCCATTTCCCATGGCAGGCGGCTTCATGATTTGGGGCGCCACAGTCGCCAGGGACAGCGAGTGGGCGGCCTCTTTTTCAAATTATGCCTATCGTGCCCTCCGTTATGAAGGGGTATGGGACAATCTTAGCCATCCTTGTGTTGAAGGGGGTCTACCGAAGCGGAAGTGAAAAGTGAATAGCAAGAGAAGCATTCCCAAACCACAGGTCCTCCAAAGACTTGCTGCACTTAGGGTCAGCATTCCATCTGCAGCAAGCAGCTGTAAAAAATGTGCGCTGTAGCCGATGCCATCGCTGAACTCCTATGCATTGCCTGCACCTGAAGCTCCTACCCCCATCGCTGTCAGTAGAGGAACTACGTCAGATCCTGCTACTTCATACAACACCAACTGGATATGACTTTCTGCTGCTGTCAATAAATCGTAACTGATATGCACATACTGCACTGCCCACAACAAAGATCCCTGGACCTGCATCTATTTTGGAACTTGTTCACATATCATCGTTGCAACTAAAAACCATATAAAAACACAATATGTTCCCAAAATCATTGCTGGGATAGCTAGCATGTCAATTGAGGTTCTATGGTCCAATGTATTCATCATAGGAAACTGAGCAAGAAGTGCTGAAATGAAGAAAGATATGCTTACAAAGTACAAAGTGAGGATATTTCTGGATATTCATTAAAGTACACTGAATTATTCAAGGTTCAGCTTCATTCTTCTTCCTTCCGATTTCTTATGTCTACTTTTACTTGGTGGAGGTGTTATAGATAAAGCCACATGATAGTCAGAAACTCACCGCCGCTGCTGAGTTTCCTCGCATGCGCCTCCCTGTTGCACCGGTTGGCTGCATAGGCCAGGAAGTCCAACCACAGCTTCAGCAGCAACTTAACCACATTTTCCTTCCTATTAAGCAGTGTGGTAGCAATAAAACTTGCATAATTGAGCCGAGGATTTTCAGAGTTAGTAGGTCCTTCCTTCTTCAGTATAGCACTGGCGATCTTCTTCTCAAGTTCAGAAGGTTTCCAGTCACGGTGATGGTGTGATCGGAACAAGTTAATGAGCACAGTGCAGACTCTGTTGCCAGCAGAACCGGCAACGTGTTCACATATCGTGTCCAGTTGTATGCAGGTTTGCTCATACAACCAATTTTGGGGAAGGCCTGGTAGCATGTCGGGGGAGTCCACGAGGAGGAACATCATGTAGTTGGACAGTACACGGACCACCTCCACCTCGTCGTTGCCCCATTGATCTTTTTTAGCTAGGATTAAGTCGGTGGCGATGTGCCAGCAGATGACGCTCTCATGGAAGTCAACTAACTTATAATACTCCAAGTCCTTCAAGAGTTCAGGGTACTCCTCGTCATTCAGTGCCAGTTCACCCCATTTAGTCCTCCGCAGGCCCATTGTGTTCATATCACCCGTTGAGACCAGCCACCCCCCTGCACACTTCTTGACCTTCTCAGAGACATCGATGGTCCTCAAGTGCCTCCTATCCCACCACTCACCGGGCCTCAGCATCTTGAATAGATGGCCGGGCCGGCGACTCATCTGATCCACCTGTCCAGCACGAAACTGCAACATGTTGTGCTGACCTATGGTGCCTGACCACCTCCTTGAACATCCTGTCATGATCATCTTGCCAGGCCAGGACCGGCGAAGAGAAAGAAGTGTGCGCCGTAGCCGATACCATCTTCCAGTGCACAGAGCTGAATGCCGGAGCCAATCCAATCGTGTGGCGCACAAGAAGCCAAGCGCCCAGCTCGACCCTAGTGCGCCAACGAGCGATTTCGTCTCCAGGACCAAGGCACCACCTAACAAGGCGTATGTGATGACAACATCCACTTGGCTGTAACCATCTTTGTTGCTCAATTGAAACAACACGAGTGAGGCAATGACAGCGAGCGGCGAGATGATACGGATGCAATACCCCACCCAAGAGTGGATCACGTTTGCTTTGGTGTACAGGATATCATACATGAGGGACAGTTCCATCTCCATCACCCTCCACATTTTCTGAGGGACTTCCCTATGTTCCTTGATTGTTACCTTACTCCGGGTATCTGAGTCGTCTATCTCAAGCACTGAATCAACTATCCCACGCTTGCAGATATAAAAAAGGGAGTGAGCACGCTGCAAAATGCGCTCGTCGGGCAAGTCGTTGTACCATTCTTTATAAAAATGTTGGTCACGTCTTGGTACCTTGAGAGAGCTCTTTGTTTTGTTATTTTCTTTGGTTGTCTTGAGAGAGCTCTGGAGGATGCTGAAGTTGGCCGACCGGAGTGCCCATGTCCTCTCACCATACTTTGCAACACCAACAACGAGTATTAAGATGGCAGCCAGTGTGAGGAAGATCTCGCTGCCGGCGATATACTTGTAGAGGACATATCCGGCTCCCGCAACTTGCACCACAAGGATCAGCAAGTGGCGTTTCCAGAGCTTGCTATCCTCGAGGGCATAGGCGGTGATGTTGTCCGGGCCACCAAGGTGCAGCAGGAGGAATGGCGCCCACAAGGCAATGAGCTGGTGGTCTTGTGGTGTGTTGCTGCTGTATAGGAGCTGGCCGGCAGCATATATCGCGGTCATGTCCGACAGCTGGTACGCCAGCCAGAGGGGAACCCTCAGCATAGCTGAGTTACTACGCCGACGTACATTGGCGAAGAGATGGAGGATGACCTGGAAGGCCAGGCTCAAGAGAACCCCGATCTGGCTCGCCCAGTTAATCCAGAAGTCCAACGGCCCTTCAGCCATAATTAAAGGCTTGATCCAGAAACGCAACAACTGTAGATATATACGTAAAATCAGTAATGTCAATAAAACAAGGTAAGATCAAAGCCTAATTGCATAATATTGAGCTAGGACATGGCAAAGCAGAGGCAGGACAACACTCTACTCTGAACAAAGTGATCACACGCACTGCAGAGCATGTCACTGCTACCTTAGAGTAACCACTGAGCAATTTATCGAGTACACAGTCAAGTCAACATACATGTTATTCTGTTTATTCATGCTGCAGTATCTAGCCAACCATGAGTGCCAGCTAGCTGTACACTCTGAGCCAGGAATTTAAGAATACCGATAAGCGATGAGGAATCACATGAGATTATGTGCGTAAATACAGTCTCAAACATGTGCATACCACATAATCATCGAATTATAAAGGACATGAGAGTTGAGACCATCATAGTAGTATATAAGCTGCATTCGATCAACCAACAATAATATATGCTAATCGACCAATACAATTATATTCCAAGACGAATGTGGTAGCAGGTTCAGACTGTCGTCTTCAACAACACAAATTCGACGGGTTACGTCCTATGCAAAAATCCTTAGGTTAAATAAGGCTACTCGGCAGCACTCACATCGCAGCACAGTGGGCATGGCCTCCGGAGAAGGAGACCCCGGCGCATCCGAGTGGCCTGGGCGCTGTGCCTGCAGGCTGTTGGCGGCCAGTAGCTCCACACGAGAAGAGCAACTATGGGGTAACTACATGATGCAGGTGGTCGCGGCGGCGGCTGGTCCTAACAATGGACAGGAGGCGCCGGGGTGCGCTCGTGGTCGTGGTCTCGGCCATGGCGCAGCAGAACAGATTGGAAAACTGTGGAGTTTGGGATTTGGGTATTTCGGGGCTGTTTGTTAGAGTCCTGAACATTGTGCGTAAAAACGGCTGCCTGAATTGAGCCTGAGATGGTGAGCTTTTTCTGCTTAACCAGGCTTGTCTAGGCTTATGTGTTTGGTTCCTTTCCTAGATGGTCACTTTGTCATTTACTCCCTTGGTCCAGTGAAGAGTGTATATTTAACTTTAAATTTTTTCCATGAAAAAATGTACTTCTATCTTTTTAAGAGTGAACTGCAAAAAACATCGACACTTCAGGCAAGGTTTGCAGGAACCACGCATTTACAGAAATGCGTGGTTCCTGCAAACCTTGCCTGAAGTGTCGATGTTTTTTGCAATTCGCTCATCTTTCCAATGACCTTTAAAGTAGAAAAAATCATTTCTCTCTCATCACAGGGTAATCAAGATCAATAACATTCTACGCATGGTCTCCTCAATTCCTACATGTGCTTAGCTCATTGAGGGTTGGGTAATTAAAAAGCAGAGAAATGATGGCTTGCAACTTTCCAAAGCATTTTTTTAGTTCACTTCATAGTTTGTTCTAAAATTTCTATACGTACAGTTTCCACCGAACGAAGAGAGTAGTGCTTAAAGATATTTTACCCAATGAACAGTATGGCTCATGGCTGATTGTCAGCGGAAGAAAAAGTAAAAGTACGCCTGGGCAGGCTAATCATGTTGCCTGGGCTTAGTATTTATCTATCTTTTTTTTAATGTAGAACCAGACTAATCATACTGATTGGACTCCCAGGCCATGCAGACTTCTCATTTTCCAAGACACGATCCAAACAAATATATATTAGGAAGGTAGCCCAGGCCAGGCGTGCAGCGGCCAGACCACTAACCAAACACATTCTTCCTGTGGAGACGCGGCCACGAATGGGTCCCGCCTGAATTGACCACTGGGATCTCCGAGTTCCGGGTGAGCACTAGAATTGGCTAAACGGGCCGACTGGCACGGCACGATCCATGCAGGCATGTTTAGTAGATGGGCCATGTAGAGCCGCTCCATGTGCCTCGCTCTACGGTCCAGACATGACCTAGCTAGTAAACAGGCCAGTCCGTGGCACGTTTAGCACACTAGAGTTATGTTGTGCTGGCCCGCTTGCCCAGCCTCTAAGCCCAAACACGGCCCCAGGCGTGCCTGGCCCATGTCGAGTAGTGCTGGTGTGCTCACGGCCGGCCTGGCTGGGAGCCCCTATTTGACACGCTTTGCATCAAATTGGCGGCCTGACGCACAGAGAGGGACCTGACTGGGCTGGCCCATTGAGTTCTACCGCGGGACAAAAAATATAGCACGTAAAAGGAAACGCACGCGACCCAGGAATCAAACCTGGGAACAACTGCGTACTATCACGCACTAATAGCCACTCGGCCTAACGAGTACTGACGCTAATAAAGCAGTGCGTTTCTTAAAGAACTAACCATAGATGTGGAACCAGAATGATATATTTTACTTAAATAACTAACCATAGATGTGCGTTTTTATTTCGAATGATTATATTTAAAAAAACTGAGTGTTCTGTGAAAGCAAACACTTTTCAAATCGGCGAATTCCTTTAAAAAAAACTGATTTTTTTTAAAGCAGGAAATTGAACTTGCGACAAAATTTGAAAAAACACACTGAAATTTTGAAATTCTAAATATATTTTAATTTTCAACAAAAATATGACGCATGTGATCAATTTTTTTGAATTTTGAACAAATTTTGAAACATGAATAAATTTCAAATTCGTGAACAAAATTATAAAATTGTGAACATTTTTCTAATCAGCGAACAAATTTTGAAAACCATGAACATTTTTGAATTGTCAACAAATTTTGGAACATGGATAAATTTCCAATTCATGAACAAAAATATAAAAACACAAACATTTTTTGAATCTGTGAACAAATTTTGAAACAGCGAACATTTTTAAAATTGCGAACTAATTTTGAAAAAACTGATTTTTTTTAAAGCAGGAAATTGAACTTGCGACAAAATTTGAAAAAACACACTGAAATTTTGAAATTCTAAATATATTTTAATTTTCAACAAAAATATGACGCATGTGATCAATTTTTTGAATTTTGATCATTCAAAAATTTCAACAAAAATATTTAGAATTTAAATATATTTTAATTTTCAACAAAAATTTTGAATTTTGAATTTTGAAATTTTGAAATTCTAAAAATATTTTGAACAAATTTTGAACAAATTTTTTGAATTTTGAACAAATTTTGAAACATGAATAAATTTCAAATTCATTAACAAAATTATTAAAACACGACTATTTATCGAATCTGTGAACAAATTTTGAAACTGCGATCATTTTTCAAAATTGCGAACAAATTTTGTAACATTAACAAATTTCAAATCTTGAACAAAATTATAAAATTGTGAACACTTTTTGAATTCTTTACAAATTTTGAAACCGTATTTTTTTATATTGTGAACAAATTTTGAAACATGAATAAATTTCAAATTCATGAACAAAATTATTAAAACACGAATATTTTTTGAATCTGTGAACAAATTTTGAAACTGCGATCATTTTTCAAAATTGCGAACAAATTTTGTAACATTAACAAATTTCAAATCTTGAACAAAATTATAAAATTGTGAACACTTTTTGAATTCTTTACAAATTTTGAAACCGTATTTTTTTATATTGTGAACAAATTTTAAAACATGAATAAATTTCAAATTCATAAACAAAAATTATTAAAACACAAATATTTTTCGAATCTGTGAACAAATTTTGAAACTGCGATCATTTTTCAAAATTGCGAACAAATTTTGTAACATTAACAAATTTCAAATCTTGAACAAAATTATAAAATTGTGAACACTTTTCGAATTCTTTACAAATTTTGAAACCGTATTTTTTTATATTGTGAACAAATTTTAAAACATGAATAAATTTCAAATTCATGAACACAATTATTAAAACACGAATATTTTTCGAATCTGTGAACAAATTTTGAAACTGCGATCATTTTTCAAAATTGCGAACAAATTTTGTAACATTAACAAATTTCAAATCTTGAACAAAATTATAAAATTGTGAACACTTTTTGAATTCTTTACAAATTTTGAAACCGTATTTTTTTATATTGTGAACAAATTTTAAAACATGAATAAATTTCAAATTCATGAACAAAATTATTAAAACACGAATATTTTTCGAATCTGTGAACAAATTTTGAAACTGCGATCATTTTTCAAAATTGCGAACAAATTTTGTAACATTAACAAATTTCAAATCTTGAACAAAATTGTAAAATTGTGAACACTTTTTGAATTCTTTACAAATTTTGAAACCGTATTTTTTTATAGTGTGAACAAATTTTAAAACATGAATAAATTTCAAATTCGTGAACAAAATTATAAAATTGTGAACATTTTTCTAATCAGCGAACAAATTTTGAAAACCATGAACATTTTTGAATTGTCAACAAATTTTGGAACATGGATAAATTTCCAATTCATGAACAAAAATATAAAAACACAAACATTTTTTGAATCTGTGAACAAATTTTGAAACAGCGAACATTTTTAAAATTGCGAACTAATTTTGAAACATGAACAAATTTCAAAATTTTGGAACAAAATTATAAAATTGTGAACATTTTTCGCATTCTGAACAAATTTTGAAACCGTTTTTTTATATTTTGAACAAATTATAAAACATGAATAGATTTCAACTTCGTGAACAAAATTATAAAAATGTGAACATTTTTCAAATCAGCGAACAAATTTTGTAAACCGTGAACATTTTTGAATTGTGAACAAATTTTGGAACATGAAACAAATTTCAAATTCATGAACAATATTATAAAATTGTGAACATTTTTTGATAAACCGCGAACATTTTTTGAATTGTGAAGAAATTTTCAATTATGATGCAATTTCAAAATTCGTGAACAAAATTATAAAATTGTGAACATTTTTCAAATTGTGAACAAATATTAAAACCGTAATTTTTTTGAATTGTGAACAAATTTTGAAACCATGAACATTTTTCGAATTATGCACAAACTTTGAATCCGTGACTTTTTTGAATTGTCCACAAATTTTAAAGTAATATAAAAACGAAATGGAAAAAAAAGAAAAAACATAATAAGGAAAATGATAGAAAAGAAAAAAAATAGAAAATAGAAAAAACAGAATAAAGATACAAAAGTAAAAACAGAAAAGGGAAAATAAGAGAAAAGAAAAAAAGAAAGTAGAAAAAACGGAATAAAGAAAAAACAAATTCAAGGAATTTTCTAGAAGTTTCCCAAAACCAGAAAAAAAAACCAGCTGAGAACCTCTAGAAGGTTCCCAAAACCGGGGGGCGTTTGAACGGTTAAACGGGCCGGCCCGCTGCGTCGCTGCTCGGTCGGTCGCCTCTGCGAAGCGCCGGCAGTTTGACGCAGCGAGCGGCAAATAGGATTTTCCGGTCTGGCTGGCCCAACCAAGGTGGCTGCGTTTCGTGAGCACCACAACCTGGGCATGGACAGGCCGCTCGGGCTTGGCTCAAGGGCCTAGCTTGGACCTTAATCTGTAGCCCAAAAGATAATTTGGGCCACTAAACTTTCCGAGAATGCTTAGATTGTTTTATTGATTTTACAGAATGTCTTCAAAACATTCTGAAAACTTTGTATTTTTAGGAATTGCCAAAAATATGGCAGACAAAGAAATTTGATGGAAATTTTCATTATTTTAAGCAAAAAAATCTGAAACTTTTCCAGAATGATTAGAATTGTTTCTTGATTTTACAGAATTTTTTATTTTTGTAGAAACTATGATTTGTTTGTCAAAATTTCGCTGATGTGGCTTGCTGACTTGATGGTCAACGGGTCAAACCTGGTCAAAAGGGTCAAAATTAGGGTGTGAGGAGAGTAGGGTTGAATCCTTGTCGGTTTTAAGAGTTCGGGTTGATTCTTAGCTTGATTCTTAGACTAAGGCAAGAGTTTAATGTTGAAAGATGCACTTCTCTCTAAGATTTTTTATGACGTGGCATACTATGAATTAGGAGTCCGGGCAAAGTTGTATGTACATGAACCAACAACCCTTGCACAAACTTCAGCGTAGAATGATAGAGCACCTTGGGGCATCTCTAAAAATGTACCAACAATTATCTTACAGCCATTAGAACTGCCCTTATTTACTTTCACATCTTCTATTAGGCAAACTAGATACACTCTATTGGAGTATAGTTGTATAATAAGTTGTTGATTGATGACATGTCAGATTTTATCAACAAACTAACAAATAAAGCGGTTGGAGTTGCCTTAATAAAATCGATGGGAAAAACATTTCCGAGTGCTAGGCTGATGTGTATCGACATGGTTGTAAGCGCACAAGTAATCGTGTACATGCAATCCATATTAATATTAAGGAAATATATTAATTGCATCAAATTAATATCCGATGAGTGTTGATAGTAGGTATGCTATTTTCCAAGTAAGTCGGTATTGTACTAATTAGGGGAGGATGCTAAAAACTTTTAGCGCTAAACACTAGAGGGACATAGACCATTGGATATATCTGGTTCAATGGATGAGATATTTTGGGTCTCCACGATTCACTCTTTTTATATAAATTACAATATAATAAGTATAGCTATAGATGTGATACATCACTCGGAGGATCTCATGGGTTGATGTTTATATTTGGATGGATAGGATTGTTGGATTCACTAAACTCACTCTTTTATTAGTAGTAGAGATATTTGGATGGATAGGATTGGTTGGATTCACTAAACTCGCTCCTTTATCGGTAGTATACAGATAGAAACTAGTCAAATTTATCTACACAACTTGTATATCCATGTCCTTGTTTCATGTTTCTTCAGTTTTCTTCCAAATTTGCAGAGATGCACATCGTAGTATGCATCACGTGACATGTTTTGGTCTGTATAAGTAGAATTCTCGGGCTTTCAGGCTGGGCCTTGGGTTTCAGCCTTTTCATTTGGGTTGGGCTTGTGTTTGTATTCACTATAATTCTCAGGCTTAGGTATGGGCTCAAGTTGGTTATTGAAGGTCAGGTTTTTTGTATGCCCGGCCTGAAACCTAGCCTAGCCTGAGAACTTACCAGGTTTAGTTTCTAGCATCCCCAGTGTTCATCCTTCCCCATCCCCACTACTTATATTACATTAGAGATACCCTTGAAGATTTTTGTGTTCCAACAAGACCCCTTAGATAGGCTCTGCCCCAAAGTTCTTACTGATCAATGAAAATTTCACCCGTGCAAGATGGCAGTAAAAGCGTCGCCGCCATCCACAAAACACATGCCATGTCATATGAGCTGCACTGGATTGAACTCTGGCACCCCTACCCCTCCTTACTCGCCATGGTACCCCGAGCTCACCATGGCTGCCCAACCCCGGGCATAGTCATGTCGCATTGACCTATGCGCCACTACTACAGCAAGCCCCATGGCTCTGCCCGAAGCCCGAGATTCGTCTCTACTACCAAGGTGCTCGATGAAATGCCTCTAGTGTTTGGTATATTTTTCATTGACGCAATCAACGGGTGATGTGTGTTAAATGTCAATGTAGTTGCCAACATAGGTTTGTGCGTATGAGATTGCTTGTTTAGTTTTTTGATGATTCATTGTTGGACCATGACGATGTATACCAACGATGTTGTTTGCCGACATTATGACCAACAAGAGGCCCTGCCATGGCGGTTTTATGCCAAGTCATTTGGTAGTATGTAGGAACAAGCGGGCTGGCCATGCATAGGGAGTAAACTTTGCAATGTTTAATTTAGATTATGTGCATTTTGGCCATATATTATATTTTAATATGAATTTGATTTTTGAGTTTAATTTGAAATTTATGAATCTGAAATGATGTTGAATTATGTGTAGTTGGGAACACAATTATTTGAGTTATTGTCATAAGAAAATAGAGTTGAATATAATCTTTATACACAAATGTGGAATGAAGTGGCAATTAATAGGATATGCAAAATAACCTCCTTTGGTATTGGTAATCCAAAAGGTGGTACTATGTCAGCCCCGTAACAACCTAGTAGGGACCGATTTGAGGGTCCGTTGGAGATGCTCTGCCCCCCCTTCTACAACCATTCAAAATTTTGCTTGTAGTTTCGGTAGTAGCTAACATTTCTCAACCCTCAGATTTTACTAACACTAAAGTCTATCCATTAACGTGTAATTTTTTCAAAATTTTCCTTTCCCTTCCCTTACCCCTTGCAAACACACGAACAAGGAGTTTCAGAGGTGGGGCGACGAGGGGCGTAGGAGTGCCATCATGTGAAGAGGTGGTGAAAGAGTCCGCGGGGCTATGCGGAGTGGCTACGGAGCTTACTGGCACATGGGTACAGGAAGTGGTGGCGGGGACCAAGGGTGGATGGTGCATGGGAGATCCTGTGTGGCTCGTGAATCGGTGACGGGAGGCGAGAAGATGTCACGGGATCGCTATTCAGCATGGAGGAGACCGCATGCAATGGCTTCACTCCCACCACAAGGAATTCACTGACTTATGCTGAATTTGTGATGAAATTCTTAGAAACGTCATTGATTCGCCTAAATTATGTGATTTTTGTAACCGAACAAAAGTGGTCTTCAAGGCTCAGTTAAGTGACACATTTTATGATGAAGGAGGATTCTCGTCATAGATTTAAACAAACACAAAATTGCTAAAGATCGTTTCATGGCTTAGTCTGCCACCCGAGGCTAGCCCAAGTTGCCCCTTCCACATTTTTATTTTTTTTGTTTAGAAAAATAGTAAATCCGTATTTGTGTTGTAAAATCATATATAATTCATAATAACTCAGAAAATTATGAATAATATATGGAAATTTGCACAATGTTTCCATCTACTTATTCATTTCATTTCCATATATTCTAATAGTAAGATTTAGCACACTGTTAATAGATGACTATAAATTAATATTCCAATAATAACTCGAATAAGCCTACCGTGCATTTGAATTTTTAATATATTTTCGTGATACGAGCTAAAAGTGTATTGGATTACCTAAATATGAAATCTATTTTAATTTACAGTCCTTATTTGTGATACACCTAGTTCAAATTTGAATTATATCTAGTAAATATCAGTATATTAATTTAAAACCTAAATGATAGCAAATGAACTCACAGAGAAGTCCTAACTTTGAAATTGATAATATTATGTAGTATGTTCCATGTATCCAAAAGTTCAAGCAATTTAGATAAATATTTATCTGTAATGTAATATATAGGGTGTCCTAACATAGTATTTCAAAATAATTGAAAATATAATTACTACACTGATGTAACTATTTATCTCAGGGTGTCCTAACTTATTATTTCAAAAACAGAATGGTGAATACTGATGTTAAAGGATGTTGTACTAGTCTTAATGATTGAAAATGGTGAATATTTTTTTGTGGGTAACTTAATAGCTGCCATAAAATGGGGAGCACCATCGCTGTGTGCACACCATTTTTGGTACCCTAAAAAGGATCCTAGTAGAGCTTTTTTTTTGCCTCAGCCAGCAAAAACCATGCTATGGTGGGTTTAGGGCACGTACTGGACATGCTCTAACCCTTAGTACTGGATTTTTGACCATGTTTATAAAATTAATAGAGTGTGTGTGTGTGGGGGGGGGGAGATAGATAGATAGATAGATAGATAGAGAGAGAGAGAGAGAGAGAGAGAGAGAGAGTCATTTCAGCTGTTCGAAAAGATTACGCTTCACAAAGGTACGGAACGGGCACTCTCCCTTCACAATGGTGAGCGTGACATGAGGCACGAGGGAGAAGATGACGCAGTGGGGGGGGGGGGTACATGGCTGGTTTGCATTTATTTCCTTCTAAAACAAAGAAAAAGAAACATTTGATGTCCTATTGATTTACGGATGATTTCATAGATTGAATTCCTCGCCTCATTCTAAATCACATGTTGATTTGAAGTACATCTTTTTATTGTCAACTGTATTTTCAATATTAGTGTGTGTATACGCAAGTAGAGCATAGCTCAAATGGTTAAGTTCCTTGTGTAGGAACCAACCCACTATGTTTCAAGTCCTTGACTTGGCATTGGTGCTCGTGTTTTCCTAGATATATTTCAGGTTTTCCAGCGGTGTTCATTCAGTGAGAGGAGTCATTCTGATCGACTACGAGACGCCTGTGGTGGCTTCATCAATCTCAATATGTTGTACGGGCTCAGTATCTTAGAGGTTCGGTAGGGTGTGCATGCATGTGTTCATAGAGTGAGTGTATATGTGCTTCTGTGATTGTACCATGTTCAAAAAATATTAGTGTGTGTATACTTCATATGTTACCGCTACACTCATCATCTGTTTATACAAAACTAGATAGTATCTTCGTTAGCAGAGTGTATGCAGTTGCATCATGTAGTGTATACATGCAAGGCTACCTTGTGTGTGTGTGTGTGTGTGTGTGTGTGTGTGTGTACAACTTTTTAGTATAGTCCCTTTACGATAATACTTTATGTCTACAAATATGAAGACATTTTTAATATAAAATTATAAGATACAAAGACAAACTATGTGAAAAAAAACAAGTAATTTGGATATGTTTTTGGAATATATGCTCACATGGCTAGTACGGCGACATACTCATAAATATGCTAGATACTCCCTACTACTCGCCGCGTCCCATAATATAAGACCATATTACATCCAATTCTGCAGGGAGTAGATTATACGCAACCTACCAATCGTGTGAGTAACAAAACCGGGTTGTGGAAAAAAGGCTTTACATATGGGCTACACATGACAAATAAAATAGATTAAGAGATGCTCTAGCTAATGCGTGTGGTGCCAAATTGATAAACAATGACAAGAAACATAGTGAGCTTACATTGACTTGATTGAGTTAGCAGGAAGATCAACCGCAAAGCGCCCCAGAATCCTGCTAAGCTTCCGAGTTGGATCACCAGCAGCTACGCTTAAAGAGAAGAGTAGCTAGATAGTGTCGCGGGGGCATGCATGCATGCTTTCAGTTGTGTTCAAGACTCGAAGTCGAAGCTATCTATAATACATCAGCTACATCGCGCGTCCAACAACAGCGCATAGAAAGCATAGCTGTGTGCTACGTGTACACATTGCTCCAGGCCGTGCCGGCACCGAAATGTAGAGCCCGCATGCATGCATGTTATCTTGTTTGTACGTACGTGAATGGCAGCATCTTGTGTGCACCCACTCACCGTTAGGTAACGGAGACAAACAAAATTTGGAACAAGGTGAGTAGCCAAGTAGCTAGGTTGGTGGCTTGTCAATTGGTGGAGTACTATAAATTTGGAACCACACCCATTACGCATGCGAGAGTAGGTTGGTACGTAGCTTGTCACTTGTACAGTGCTAAGTTTGCAACAACGGGATGAGTAAGTACATTTGTGTAGGTATGTTGTCGGTCTCAGACATGCATGTTGGCTACGAAGCAACTTGCATATATGCGTGATTGATTCCCATTTTGTGGTCATGATGCTGCTGCCATTTGTGGGCATGATAGTGCCCCTAGATATATGCATGTCGAAGGTTTGTTTATTCTAAGTAGGGAGGCTAGGAGACGAGTCCGTCAATGTCAGGGCAAAATTCCATTGGTGAGCCTCTGCACACAGGAACTAATTAAAACGACTGTTGTTCAAAAAAATATTAAAACAACTATACGTCTGTTTCCAAAGAAGAATTTATAGCATTTTGTCCGGCAGCACTGCACCCACGGCCGCCTCGCCCTCGCCGCCATCTAACACACCCCAGTCATCCCTTTAACACACCCCATCTCCGGCGTTCTAATCCGGCCCGGCCACCACCCCGACCATCAACCCCCAGTCGCCTCCTCGGAGATGTGCTGCTTTACATATAAAGCTGGGCGAAAGACTTCTTAGGTAACCCTCAGAGTCACCTCCTCGAAGACACCATGACTGAGGCACCGAGCAGACGTCCATGTCTGCTGCCTCCGGCTTGGCCTCACCACGGGACGGTGCAGCCTGCGGAGTCGTCTCAGTGCAGCGTCTGTCATGTTAATCTAGTTGCACTTGTTCCATTTTCAGTTACTAGTTTTCTGAATAATCCTGAAACGTGCAGTGTACACGCCTACACGGTCAGGTTCAGTTTAGACAGGTTAGTGTCAGGCTAGTCCTTTTTATTCAGACTTAGTCGTTTTCTTTGCTGTTGTAATCATGGGCGTGCTGGCCACGACTCTGTCCGTGGGATGGCGCGGGTAAAATGGATCGTGGGCAGTGCATGCTGTGAGTTTGTTACGCTTGAGAATAAAAGGAAGGAAACAGAAAAGGCGCAATTTGAGGCGTCGCAAAACTGCTCCGTTGTAGAGTCTCCTCTTCTCTCTGTTCGTCTGAACTTGGCAAGGTTCAGGTGTGTGTGTGTGTGTCCACCTCCCGTGTGTTGATCCAGGATTTGATCCAACATTTGGTATTCAGAGCGTTGGTTCACGGGAGGCGGTGCACGGCGGCGGAGTGAGGAGGAGTTGCGGCGGCGGTGATCGGCAATGGGAGATACGTCGCCGAAGAAGGATCAGATCAGCGTCGGTAGCGGCGGCGGAAAGTACACGCCGCCAGCAAAGAGGCCCGGAGATGAGGGTGCCGTGGTCGTGTAGCGCGCGCCGACGAGGACCGGCGGCGTCCTGATCCAATATCCAATGCTCAACGACTCCAACTACGGTCTCTGGGCCGTGAAGATGAGAGTGCTGCTCCGCCCGTTCGGTGTTTGGTCGGAGTTGGAGGGCACTGCGGAGTTTGATCAGGGAAAGGATGATGAGGCGTTCGCCGCACTCTCCCAGTCCATCCCAGACACGGTGATGATGGCGGTGGCCAACTGCGAGACTGCTCACGACGCCTGGGAGGCCATCCGACGCATGCGTGTCGGCGAAGAACGCATCCAGAAGGCACAAGTGAAGCAGCTCAAGCGCCAGCTCGATCGTATGGAGATGGCGGATAGCGAGTCAGTAAGTGTGTTCGCGCAGAAGCTCATGACGCTCGTCGGAGAAATCCGGTCACTGGGCGAGACGGTGTCGGATGAGTCGATCATTGAGGTCCTCTTCAACGCCGTGCCGAGCCGGTTTGGGGATATCGTGAACACCATTGAGCAGTGGGGTGACCTTACTACCATGACCGTGTCGGAGGCAGTCGGTCGCCTCTCCGCGTTTGAAGAGAGCCAACGTGGGCGACGCCGTCACTCTGGTGGGAAGGAGGACCAACTGATGCTGATGACGCAGGCCCTTGAGCAGCTTATGAAGGGCAAAACGGGGTCACCCGGAGCTGGCAGCAGTAACGCCGGTCGTGGGCGCGGAGGTGGTCGAGGTCGCGGCGGTTGCCGCGGTGACCATGGACAAGCCGGGCGTGGCGAGAGCAAGGACACGGGGAAGCAGAAGAAGCACCGCAAGTTTGACATCACAAAGGTCAGGTGCTTCAATTGTAATGAGATGGGTCATTTTCAGTCCGACTGCCCGAAGCCGAAGCACGAGAAGGCAAACTTTGCACAGGCAGAAGAGGATGACGAGCCTGGACTCCTTATGCTCGAGGCATGTGAGCTAGTTCCATCTGAATTCAACCCCTCTGAACAGGTTTTTCTGAATGAAGAAAAGGTGCAGCCAAAGCTAAGTGGCAGCCAAGATCTCTCCTGGTATTTGGATACAGGAGCTAGCAACCACATGACCGGGTGTCAAGAGAAGTTTGCCGAACTTGACCACACAGTGAAGGGGAAGGTCAGGTTTGGGGATGACACGGCTGTAGATATATGTGGGCGTGGTTCTGTTCTGATGCAATGTCACACAGGAGAGCACAGGGTGCTTACAGAGGTGTATTTCATACCCCGACTGAAGAGTAACATCATCAGCTTGGGACAGCTGGATGAAAATGGCTGCAAGTATACCAGCGAGAATGGGTTAATGACGGTGTGGGACAGGCAAAGAAATGTATTGGCAAAGGTCAGGCGCACTCACAACCGGATGTACATTCTGAACATCCAACCAACTGAGCCTGTGTGCTTGTTGGCTCATGCCAAGGATGAGGCCTGGCTTTGGCATATGAGATATGGACATGTGAATTTTCGTTCCCTCCGTTCCCTTGCTGTAGATAATATGGTCACAGGCATGCCGCACATTGATCAGATCAATCAGGTATGTGATGGTTGCATGATTGCCAAGCAACAACGCCTTTCGTTTCCTACACAAGCAGCATACCGTGCCACACAACAGCTTTAGCTAATCCATGGTGATCTTTGTGGCCCAATTTCACCTGAAACCCCAGGGGGGAAGAGGTATTTTCTTCTCTTGGTTGATGATTACTCGAGGTACATGTGGATTGTATTGCTGCGTAGCAAGGATGAGGCCCTAGAGGCAGTGCAAAAAGTTCAGAGAGCTGTTGAAAATGAAACAGGATTGAAATTGAAGGCCATTCGGACTGACAGAGGTGGGGAGTTCATGTCAAATGAATTCACAGAGCATTGCGACGGACATGGTCTGAAGCACTTCTTGACTGCACCCTACACCCCGCAGCAGAACGGGGTAGTCGAAAGGAGAAACCAAACTGTGGTTGGCATGGCTAGAAGCCTCCTGAAGAGCATGGGAGTACCTGCACAGTTTTGGGGTGAGGCGGTGACCACTGCTGTGTACTTGTTGAACAGATCCCCAACCAAAAGTGTAAAGGGAAGAACTCCCTATGAGGCGTGGCACGAGAGAAAACCATCAGTCGAGCATCTCCGAACATTCGGCTGTATCGCGCATGTAAAGAAGGTTGGACCCGGAGTGCCCAAACTATCAGATAGAAGCTCTCAGATGATCTTCATCGGCTATGAATCTGGTTCAAAGGCCTATCGCATGTATGACCCCGAACACAAGAAACTTGTCGTATCACGAGATGTAGTGTTTGAGGAAGATAGGTGTTGGGATTGGAGCTCCGTGGGTTCACAGGGAAGGAGCAATGGAAGTGCATTTGTTGTTAGCTACCCAGAACAGCCAGAGCATGAGTACCAAGGAGAGGTAGCAGAAACCATTGCCACAACAGCAGATTCACCAAGCAGAACCCCAACCATTGCAGCGCCTCGGCAGGGTCATAGAACAAGACGTGCCAACGACGGGGCTGCGATCCCGCTGGATCTAGAAGCCTCTCCATTGACCCCTGCTTATGCTCCTGGTTCTTCTAACACCCCGTACACCGAGCCTTCGCAGGGGCCACAAGGGAAGCGGCTACTCGAAGAAGTTTATGATGAAACGATGGAGATCAAGCAAGAAGATGCTGGGCTATGTCTGTTTGGTCTGGGGGAGCCTGCAAGTCATGTTGATGCACTAGAAGAGGCTTCCTGGAAGAAGGCCATGAAAGAGGAGCTGACAGCCATAGAAGAGAACCATACTTGGGAATTGTGTGATCTGCCTAGAGGGCATAGACCGATTGGACTGATATGGGTGTACAAGTTAAAGAAAGATCCGAATGGAGAAGTAATCAAGCACAAGGCGAGACTGGTTGCAAAAGGTTATGTGCAGCGAGAGGGCATAGATTTTGAGGAAGTCTTTGCCCCTGTGGCTCGTCTCGAGTCAGTTCGGTTGATTGTAGCACTTGCAGCTCAATTTGGTTGGAAAATACACCAGATGGATGTCAAGTCAGCATTTCTCAATGGTGATCTCCGTGAAGAAGTGTATGTCACCCAGCCACCTGGGTTTGAGAAAGAAGGGAATGACAGCAAGGTATACAAGCTGAACAAGGCATTGTACGGGCTCCGACAAGCACCAAGAGCATGGAATTTCAAGCTTGACACCACACTCTCAGAACTTGGGTTTGAGAGATGCCCATCAGAGTCTGGCTTATACAGAAAGCAAGTGGGCAAGACAGCACTCATAGTGGGAGTGTATGTGGATGATCTTGTCATTACAGGAGAGAGTGATAAGGCCATTGATGACTTCAAGAAGCAAATGAGGTCCAAATTCAGTATGACTGATTTGGGGTTGTTGAGCTATTACCTTGGAATAGAAGTAAGGCAATCAACAGAAGGGATCACTCTATGTCAGTCAGGATATGCAGCTAGAATCTTGGAGAAAATGGGCATGCCTGACTGCAATGCAACTCACATTCCCATGGAGCCAAGGCTAAAACTGAGCAAAGCTAGCAAAGCAGAGGAAGTAGATCCAACTAACTACAGAAGTGTGGTTGGAAGCTTGAGGTATCTGCTGCACACCCGACCGGATCTGTGTTTTTCAGTAGGCTTTGTGAGCAGGTTCATGGAAAGGCCCACAAAGGAACATCTCACAACAGTTAAACACATCCTGAGATACGTGAAGGGCACACTGAATCTTGGATGTAACTACAAGAGAACAACAGGAGAGCCGCACCTAGTTGGTTACAGTGACAGTGACCTTGCCGGTGATGTGGACGACCGAAAGAGCACTGCAGGTGCGTTGTACTACTATGGAAATTGTCCAGTGTCATGGACATCTCACAAGCAGAAAATTGTTGCTCAATCCTCTTGTGAAGCAGAGTACGTAGCTGCTGCTTTGGCTGCATGTTAGGGTATTTGGCTAGCAAGACTTGTTGGAGAATTGCTTAGATGTGAACCTGACAAATCAGCGCTCAAGGTGGACAATCAGTCAGCAATCGCCTTGTGCAAGAATCCTGTGTTCCACGACAGAAGCAAACATATCGACGTGCGCTATCACTTTGTGAGAAATTGCGTCGAAGAAGGAAAGATTGTTGTGGAACACGTCAGAACAGAAGAGCAGCATGCTGACATTCTTACGAAGGCCCTACCCAGAGCTACCTTTCAGAAAATGAAGGAGAAGATTGGGCTACAAAGCGTCAAACTGGTGCAACAAGCTTAAGGAGGTGAAATGTCATGTTAATCTAGTTGCACTTGTTCCATTTTCAGTTACTAGTTTTCTGAATAATCCTGAAACGTGCAGTGTACACGCCTAGACGGTCAGGTTCAGTTTAGACAGGTTAGTGTCAGGCTAGTCCATTTTATTCAGACTTAGTCATTTTCTTTGCTGTTGTAATCATGGGCGTGCTGGCCACGACTCTGTCCGTGGGATGGCGCGGGTAAAATGGATCGTGGGCAGTGCATGCTGTGAGTTTGTTACGCTTGAGAATAGAAGGAAGGAAACAGAAAAGGCGCAATTTGAGGCGTCGCAAAACTGCTCCGTTGTAGAGTCTCCTCTTCTCTCTGTTCGTCTGAACTTGGCAAGGTTCAGGTGTGTGTGTGTGTGTCCACCTCCCGTGTGTTGATCCAGGATTTGATCCAACATTTGGTATTCAGAGTGTTGGTTCACGGGATGCGGTGCACGGCGGCGGAGTGAGGAGGAGTTGCGGCGGCGGTGATCGGCAATGGGAGATACGTCGCCGAAGAAGGATCAGATCAGCGTCGGTAGCGGCGGCGGAAAGTACACGCCACCAGCAAAGAGGCCCGGAGATGAGGGTGCCGTGGTCATGTAGCGCGCGCCGACGAGGACCGGCGGCGTCCTGATCCAATATCCAATGCTCAACGACTCCAACTACGGTCTCTGGGCCGTGAAGATGAGAGTGCTGCTCCGCCCGTTCGGTGTTTGGTCGGAGTTGGAGGGCACTGCGGAGTTTGATCAGGGAAAGGATGATGAGGCGTTCGCCGCACTCTCCCAGTCCATCCCAGGCGCGGTGATGATGGCGGTGGCCAACTGCGAGACTGCTCACGACGCCTGGGAGGCCATCCGACGCATGCGTGTCGGCGAAGAACGCATCCAGAAGGCACGAGTGAAGCAGCTCAAGCGCCAGCTCGATCGTATGGAGATGGCGGATAGCGAGTCAGTAAGTGTGTTCGCGCAGAAGCTCATGACGCTCGTCGGAGAAATCCGGTCACTGGGCGAGACGGTGTCGGATGAGTCGATCATTGAGGTCCTCTTCAACGCCGTGCCGAGCCGGTTTGGGGATATCGTGAACACCATTGAGCAGTGGGGTGACCTTACTACCATGACCGTGTCGGACGCAGTCGGTCGCCTCTCCGCGTTTGAAGAGAGCCAACATGGGCGACGCCGTCACTCTGGTGGGAAGGAGGACCAACTGATGCTGATGACGCAGGCCCTTGAGCATCTTATGAAGGGCAAAACGGGGTCACCCGGAGCTGGCAGCAGTAACGCCGGTCGTGGGCGCGGAGGTGGTCGAGGTCGCGGCGGTGGCCGCGGTGACCATGGACAAGCCGGGCGTGGCGAGAGCAAGGACACGGGGAAGCAGAAGAAGCACCGCAAGTTTGACATCACACAGGTCAGGTGCTTCAATTGTAATGAGATGGGTCATTTTCAGTCCGACTGCCTGAAGCCGAAGCACGAGAAGGCAAACTTTGCACAGGCAGAAGAGGATGACGAGCCTGGACTCCTTATGCTCGAGGCATGTGAGCTAGTTCCATCTGAATTCAACCCCTCTGAACAGGTTTTTCTGAATGAAGAAAAGGTGCAGCCAAAGCTAAGTGGCAGCCAAGATCTCTCCTGGTATTTGGATACAGGAGCTAGCAACCACATGACCGGGTGTCAAGAGAAGTTTGCCGAACTTGACCACACAGTGAAGGGGAAGGTCAGGTTTGGGGATGACACGGCTGTAGATATATGTGGGCGTGGTTCTGTTCTGATGCAATGTCACACAGGAGAGCATAGGGTGCTTACAGAGGTGTATTTCATACCCCGACTGAAGAGTAACATCATCAGCTTGGGACAGCTGGATGAAAATGGCTGCAAGTATACCAGCGAGAATGGGTTAATGACGGTGTGGGACAGGCAAAGAAATGTATTGGCAAAGGTCAGGCGCACTCACAACCGGATGTACATTCTGAACATCCAACCAACTGAGCATGTGTGCTTGTTGGCTCATGCCAAGGATGAGGACTGGCTTTGGCATATGAGATATGGACATGTGAATTTTCGTTCCCTCTGTTCCCTTGATGTAGATAATATGGTCACAGGCATGCCGCACATTGATCAGATCGATCAGGTATGTGATGGCTGCATGATTGCCAAGCAACAACGCCTTTCGTTTCCTACACAAGCAGCATACCGTGCCACACAACAGCTTCAGCTAATCCATGGTGATCTTTGTGGCCCAATTTCACCTGAAACCCCAGGGGGGAAGAGGTATTTTCTTCTCTTGGTTGATGATTACTCGAGGTACATGTGGATTGTATTGCTGCGTAGCAAGGATGAGGCCCTAGAGGCAGTGCAAAAAGTTCAGAGAGCTGTTGAAAATGAAACAGGATTGAAATTGAAGGCCATTCGGACTGATAGAGGTGGGGAGTTCATGTCAAATGAATTCACAGAGCATTGCGACGGACATGGTCTGAAGCACTTCTTGACTGCACCCTACACCCCGCAGCAGAACGGGGTAGTCGAAAGGAGAAACCAAACTGTGGTTGGCATGGCTAGAAGCCTCCTGAAGAGCATGGGAGTACCTGCACAGTTTTGGGGTGAGGCGGTGACCACTGCTGTGTACTTGTTGAACAGATCCCCAACCAAAAGTGTAAAGGGAAGAACTCCCTATGAGGCGTGGCACGAGAGAAAACCAACAGTCGAGCATCTCCGAACATTCGGCTGTATCGCGCATGTAAAGAAGGTTGGACCCAGAGTGCCCAAACTATCAGATAGAAGCTCTCAGATGATCTTCATCGGCTATGAATCTGGTTCAAAGGCCTATCGCATGTATGACCCCGAACACAAGAAACTTGTCGTATCACGAGATGTAGTGTTTGAGGAAGATAGGTGTTGGGATTGGAGCTCCGTGGGTTCAGAGGGAAGGAGCAATGGAAGTGCATTTGTTGTTAGCTACCCAGAACAGCCAGAGCATGAGGACCAAGGAGAGGTAGCAGAAACCATTGCCACAACAGCAGATTCACCAAGCAGAACCCCAACCATTGCAGCGCCTCGGCAGGGTCATAGAACAAGACGTGCCAACGACGGGGCTGCGATCCCGCTGGATCTAGAAGCCTCTCCATTGACCCCTGCTTATGCTCCTGGTTCTTCTAACACCCCGTACACCGAGCCTTCGCAGGGGCCACAAGGGAAGCGGCTACTCGAAGAAGTTTATGATGAAACGATGGAGATCAAGCAAGCAGATGCTGGGCTATGTCTGTTTGGTCTGGGGGAGCCTGCAAGTCATGTTGATGCACTAGAAGAGGCTTCCTGGAAGAAGGCCATGAAAGAGGAGCTGACAGCCATAGAAGAGAACCATACTTGGGAATTGTGTGATCTGCCTAGAGGGCATAAACCGATTGGACTGAAATGGGTGTACAAGTTAAAGAAAGATCCGAATGGAGAAGTAATCAAGCACAAGGCGAGACTGGTTGCAAAAGGTTATGTGCAGCGAGAGGGCATAGATTTTGAGGAAGTCTTTGCCCCTGTGGCTCGTCTCGAGTCAGTTCGGTTGATTGTAGCACTTGCAGCTCAATTTGGTTGGAAAATACACCAGATGGATGTCAAGTCAGCATTTCTCAATGGTGGTCTGCGTGAAGAAGTGTATGTCACCCAGCCACCTGAGTTTGAGAAAGAAGGGAATGACAGCAAGGTATACAAGCTGAACAAGGCATTGTACGGGCTCCGACAAGCACCAAGAGCATGGAATTTCAAGCTTGACACCACACTCTCAGAACTTGGGTTTGAGAGATGCCCATCAGAGTCTGGCTTATACAGAAAGCAAGTGGGCAAGACAGCACTCATAGTGGGAGTGTATGTGGATGATCTTGTCATTACAGGAGAGAGTGATAAGGCCATTGATGACTTCAAGAAGCAAATGAGGTCCAAATTCAGTATGACTGATTTGGGGTTGTTGAGCTATTACCTTGGAATAGAAGTAAGGCAATCAACAGAAGGGATCACTCTATGTCAGTCAGGATATGCAGCTAGAATCTTGGAGAAAATGGGCATGTCTGACTGCAATGCAACTCACATTCCCATGGAGCCAAGGCTAAAACTGAGCAAAGCTAGCAAAGCAGAGGAAGTAGATCCAACTAACTACAGAAGTGTGGTTGGAAGCTTGAGGTATCTGCTGCACACCCGACCCGATCTGTGTTTTTCAGTAGGCTTTGTGAGCAGGTTCATGGAAAGGCCCACAAAGGAACATCTCACAGCAGTTAAACACATCCTGAGATACGTGAAGGGCACACTGAATCTTGGATGTAACTACAAGAGAACAACAGGAGAGCCGCACCTAGTTGGTTACAGTGACAGTGACCTTGCCGGTGATGTGGACGACCGAAAGAGCACTGCAGGTGCGTTGTACTACTATGGAAATTGTCCAGTGTCATGGACATCTCACAAGCAGAAAATTGTTGCTCAATCCTCTTGTGAAGCAGAGTACGTAGCTGCTGCTTTGGCTGCTTGTTAGGGTATTTGGCTAGCAAGACTTGTTGGAGAATTGCTTAGATGTGAACCTGACAAATCAGCGCTCAAGGTGGACAATCAGTCAGCAATCGCCTTGTGCAAGAATCCTGTGTTCCACGACAGAAGCAAACATATCGACGTGCGCTATCACTTTGTGAGAAATGGCGTCGAAGAAGGAAAGATTGTTGTGGAACACGTCAGAACAGAAGAGCAGCATGCTGACATTCTTACGAAGGCCCTACCCAGAGCTACCTTTCAGAAAATGAAGGAGAAGATTGGGCTACAAAGCGTCAAACTGGTGCAACAAGCTTAAGGAGGTGAAATGTCATGTTAATCTAGTTGCACTTGTTCCATTTTCAGTTACTAGTTTTCTGAATAATCCTGAAACGTGCAGTGTACACGCCTACACGGTCAGGTTCAGTTTAGACAGGTTAGTGTCAGGCTAGTCCTTTTTATTCAGACTTAGTCGTTTTCTTTGCTGTTGTAATCATGGGCGTGCTGGCCACGACTCTGTCCGTGGGATGGCGCGGGTAAAATGGATCGTGGGCAGTGCATGCTGTGAGTTTGTTACGCTTGAGAATAAAAGGAAGGAAACAGAAAAGGCGCAATTTGAGGCATCGCAAAAACTGCTCCGTTGTAGAGTCTCCTCTTCTCTCTGTTCGTCTGAACTTGGCAAGGTTCAGGTGTGTGTGTGTGTGTCCACCTCCCGTGTGTTGATCCAGGATTTGATCCAACATTTGGTATTCAGAGCGTTGGTTCACGGGAGGCGGTGGACGGCGGCGGAGTGAGGAGGAGTTGCGGCGGCGGTGATCGGCAATGGGAGATACGTCGCCAAAGAAGGATCAGATCAGCGTCGGTAGCGGCGGCGGAAAGTACACGCCGCCAGCAAAGAGGCCCGGAGATGAGGGTGCCGTGGTCGTGTAGCGCGCGCCGACGAGGACCGGCGGCGTCCTGATCCAATATCCAATGCTCAACGACTCCAACTACGGTCTCTGGGCCGTGAAGATGAGAGTGCTGCTCCGCCCGTTCGGTGTTTGGTCGGAGTTGGAGGGCACTGCGGAGTTTGATCAGGGAAAGGATGATGAGGCGTTCGCCGCACTCTCCCAGTCCATCCCAGACGCGGTGATGATGGCGGTGGCCAACTGCGAGACTGCTCACGACGCCTGGGAGGCCATCCGACGCATGCGTGTCGGCGAAGAACGCATCCAGAAGGCACGAGTGAAGCAGCTCAAGCGCCAGCTCGATCGTATGGAGATGGCGGATAGCGAGTCAGTAAGTGTGTTCGCGCAGAAGCTCATGACGCTCGTCGGAGAAATCCGGTCACTGGGCGAGACGGTGTCGGATGAGTCGATCATTGAGGTCCTCTTCAACGCCGTGCCGAGCCGGTTTGGGGATATCGTGAACACCATTGAGCAGTGGGGTGACCTTACTACCATGACCGTGTCGGACGCAGTCGGTCGCCTCTCCGCGTTTGAAGAGAGCCAACGTGGGCGACGCCGTCACTCTGGTGGGAAGGAGGACCAACTGATGCTGATGACGCAGGCCCTTGAGCAGCTTATGAAGGGCAAAACGGGGTCACCCGGAGCTGGCAGCAGTAACGCCGGTCGTGGGCGCGGAGGTGGTCGAGGTCGCGGCGGTGGCCGCGGTGACCATGGACAAGCCGGGTGTGGCGAGAGCAAGGACACGGGGAAGCAGAAGAAGCACCGCAAGTTTGACATCACAAAGGTCAGGTGCTTCAATTGTAATGAGATGGGTCATTTTCAGTCCGACTGCCCGAAGCCGAAGCACGAGAAGGCAAACTTTGCACAGGCAGAAGAGGATGACGAGCCTGGACTCCTTATGCTCGAGGCATGTGAGCTAGTTCCATCTGAATTCAACCCCTCTGAACAGGTTTTTCTGAATGAAGAAAAGGTGCAGCCAAAGCTAAGTGGCAGCCAAGATCTCTCCTGGTATTTGGATACAGGAGCTAGCAACCACATGACCGGGTGTCAAGAGAAGTTTGCCGAACTTGACCACACAGTGAAGGGGAAGGTCAGGTTTGGGGATGACACGGCTGTAGATATATGTGGGCGTGGTTCTGTTCTGATGCAATGTCACACAGGAGAGCACAGGGTGCTTACAGAGGTGTATTTCATACCCCGACTGAAGAGTAACATCATCAGCTTGGGACAGCTGGATGAAAATGGCTGCAAGTATACCAGCGAGAATGGGTTAATGACGGTGTGGGACAGGCAAAGAAATGTATTGGCAAAGGTCAGGCGCACTCACAACCGGATGTACATTCTGAACATCCAACCAACTGAGCCTGTGTGCTTGTTGGCTCATGCCAAGGATGAGGCCTGGCTTTGGCATATGAGATATGGACATGTGAATTTTCGTTCCCTCCGTTCCCTTGCTGTAGATAATATGGTCACAGGCATGCCGCACATTGATCAGATCGATCAGGTATGTGATGGCTGCATGATTGCCAAGCAGCAACGCCTTTCGTTTCCTACACAAGCAGCATACCGTGCCACACAACAGCTTCAGCTAATCCATGGTGATCTTTGTGGCCCAATTTCACCTGAAACCCCAGGGGGGAAGAGGTATTTTCTTCTCTTGGTTGATGATTACTCGAGGTACATGTGGATTGTATTGCTGCGTAGCAAGGATGAGGCCCTAGAGGCAGTGCAAAAAGTTCAGAGAGCTGTTGAAAATGAAACAGGATTGAAATTGAAGGCCATTCGGACTGACAGAGGTGGGGAGTTCATGTCAAATGAATTCTAGAGCATTGCGACGGACATGGTCTGAAGCACTTCTTGACTGCACCCTACACCCCGCAGCAGAACGGGGTAGTCGAAAGGAGAAACCAAACTGTGGTTGGCATGGCTAGAAGCCTCCTGAAGAGCATGGGAGTACCTGCGCAGTTTTGGGGTGAGGCGGTGACCACTGCTGTGTACTTGTTGAACAGATCCCCAACCAAAAGTGTAAAGGGAAGAACTCCCTATGAGGCGTGGCACGAGAGAAAACCAACAGTCGAGCATCTCCGAACATTCGGCTGTATCGCGCATGTAAAGAAGGTTGGACCCAGAGTGCCCAAACTATCAGATAGAAGCTCTCAGATGATCTTCATCGGCTATGAATCTGGTTCAAAGGCCTATCGCATGTATGACCCCGAACACAAGAAACTTGTCGTATCACGAGATGTAGTGTTTGAGGAAGATAGGTGTTGGGATTGGAGCTCCGTGGGTTCAGAGGGAAGGAGCAATGGAAGTGCATTTGTTGTTAGCTACCCAGAACAGCCAGAGCATGAGGACCAAGGAGAGGTAGCAGAAACCATTGCCACAACAGCAGATTCACCAAGCAGAACCCCAACCATTGCAGCGCCTCGGCAGGGTCATAGAACAAGACGTGCCAACGACGGGGCTGCGATCCCGCTGGATCTAGAAGCCTCTCCATTGACCCCTGCTTATGCTCCTGGTTCTTCTAACACCCCGTACACCGAGCCTTCGCAGGGGCCACAAGGGAAGCGGCTACTCGAAGAAGTTTATGATGAAACGATGGAGATCAAGCAAGCAGATGCTGGGCTATGTCTGTTTGGTCTGGGGGAGCCTGCAAGTCATGTTGATGCACTAGAAGAGGCTTCCTGGAAGAAGGCCATGAAAGAGGAGCTGACAGCCATAGAAGAGAACCATACTTGGGAATTGTGTGATCTGCCTAGAGGGCATAAACCGATTGGACTGAAATGGGTGTACAAGTTAAAGAAAGATCCGAATGGAGAAGTAATCAAGCACAAGGCGAGACTGGTTGCAAAAGGTTATGTGCAGCGAGAGGGCATAGATTTTGAGGAAGTCTTTGCCCCTGTGGCTCGTCTCGAGTCAGTTCGGTTGATTGTAGCACTTGCAGCTCAATTTGGTTGGAAAATACACCAGATGGATGTCAAGTCAGCATTTCTCAATGGTGATCTGCGTGAAGAAGTGTATGTCACCCAGCCACCTGAGTTTGAGAAAGAAGGGAATGACAGCAAGGTATACAAGCTGAACAAGGCATTGTACGAGCTCCGACAAGCACCAAGAGCATGGAATTTCAAGCTTGACACCACACTCTCAGAACTTGGGTTTGAGAGATGCCCATCAGAGTCTGGCTTATACAGAAAGCAAGTGGGCAAGACATCACTCATAGTGGGAGTGTATGTGGATGATCTTGTCATTACAGGAGAGAGTGATAAGGCCATTGATGACTTCAAGAAGCAAATGAGGTCCAAATTCAGTATGACTGATTTGGGGTTGTTGAGCTATTACCTTGGAATAGAAGTAAGGCAATCAACAGAAGGGATCACTCTATGTCAGTCAGGATATGCAGCTAGAATCTTGGAGAAAATGGGCATGTCTGACTGCAATGCAACTCACATTCCCATGGAGCCAAGGCTAAAACTGAGCAAAGCTAGCAAAGCAGAGGAAGTAGATCCAACTAACTACAGAAGTGTGCTTGGAAGCTTGAGGTATCTGCTGCACACCCGACCCGATCTGTGTTTTTCAGTAGGCTTTGTGAGCAGGTTCATGGAAAGGCCCACAAAGGAACATCTCACAGCAGTTAAACACATCCTGAGATACGTGAAGGGCACACTGAATCTTGGATGTAACTACAAGAGAACAACAGGAGAGCCGCACCTAGTTGGTTACAGTGAGAGTGACCTTGCCGGTGATGTGGACGACCGAAAGAGCACTGCAGGTGCGTTGTACTACTATGGAAATTGTCCAGTGTCATGGACATCTCACAAGCAGAAAATTGTTGCTCAATCCTCTTGTGAAGCAGAGTACGTAGCTGCTGCTTTGGCTGCATGTTAGGGTATTTGGCTAGCAAGACTTGTTGGAGAATTGCTTAGATGTGAACCTGACAAATCAGCGCTCAAGGTGGACAATCAGTCAGCGATCGCCCTGTGCAAGAATCCTGTGTTCCACGACAGAAGCAAACATATCGACGTGCGCTATCACTTTGTGAGAAATTGCGTCGAAGAAGGAAAGATTGTTGTGGAACACGTCAGAACAGAAGAGCAGCATGCTGACATTCTTACGAAGGCCCTACCCAGAGCTACCTTTCAGAAAATGAAGGAGAAGATTGGGCTACAAAGCTTCAAACTGGTGCAACAAGCTTAAGGAGGTGAAATGTCATGTTAATCTAGTTGCACTTGTTCCATTTTCAGTTACTAGTTTTCTGAATAATCCTGAAACGTGCAGTGTACACGCCTACACGGTCAGGTTCAGTTTAGACAGGTTAGTGTCAGGCTAGTCCTTTTTATTCAGACTTAGTCGTTTTCTTTGCTGTTGTAATCATGGGCGTGCTGGCCACGACTCTGTCCGTGGGATGGCGCGGGTAAAATGGATCGTGGGCAGTGCATGCTGTGAGTTTGTTACGCTTGAGAATAAAAGGAAGGAAACAGAAAAGGCGCAATTTGAGGCGTCGCAAAACTGCTCCGTTGTAGAGTCTCCTCTTCTCTCTGTTCGTCTGAACTTGGCAAGGTTCAGGTGTGTGTGTGTGTGTCCACCTCCCGTGTGTTGATCCAGGATTTGATCCAACATTTGGTATTCAGAGCGTTGGTTCACGGGAGGCGGTGCACGGCGGCGGAGTGAGGAGGAGTTGCGGCGGCGGTGATCGGCAATGGGAGATACGTCGCCGAAGAAGGATCAGATCAGCGTCGGTAGCGGCGGCGGAAAGTACACGCCGCCAGCAAAGAGGCCCGGAGATGAGGGTGCCGTGGTCGTGTAGCGCGCGCCGACGAGGACCGGCGGCGTCCTGATCCAATATCCAATGCTCAACGACTCCAACTACGGTCTCTGGGCCGTGAAGATGAGAGTGCTGCTCCGCCCGTTCGGTGTTTGGTCGGAGTTGGAGGGCACTGCGGAGTTTGATCAGGGAAAGGATGATGAGGCGTTCGCCGCACTCTCCCAGTCCATCCCAGACACGGTGATGATGGCGGTGGCCAACTGCGAGACTGCTCACGACGCCTGGGAGGCCATCCGACGCATGCGTGTCGGCGAAGAACGCATCCAGAAGGCACAAGTGAAGCAGCTCAAGCGCCAGCTCGATCGTATGGAGATGGCGGATAGCGAGTCAGTAAGTGTGTTCGCGCAGAAGCTCATGACGCTCGTCGGAGAAATCCGGTCACTGGGCGAGACGGTGTCGGATGAGTCGATCATTGAGGTCCTCTTCAACGCCGTGCCGAGCCGGTTTGGGGATATCGTGAACACCATTGAGCAGTGGGGTGACCTTACTACCATGACCGTGTCGGACGCAGTCGGTCGCCTCTCCGCGTTTGAAGAGAGCCAACGTGGGCGACGCCGTCACTCTGGTGGGAAGGAGGACCAACTGATGCTGATGACGCAGGCCCTTGAGCAGCTTATGAAGGGCAAAACGGGGTCACCCGGAGCTGGCAGCAGTAACGCCGGTCGTGGGCGCGGAGGTGGTCGAGGTCGCGGCGGTGGCCGCGGTGACCATGGACAAGCCGGGTGTGGCGAGAGCAAGGACACGGGGAAGCAGAAGAAGCACCGCAAGTTTGACATCACAAAGGTCAGGTGCTTCAATTGTAATGAGATGGGTCATTTTCAGTCCGACTGCCCGAAGCCGAAGCACGAGAAGGCAAACTTTGCACAGGCAGAAGAGGATGACGAGCCTGGACTCCTTATGCTCGAGGCATGTGAGCTAGTTCCATCTGAATTCAACCCCTCTGAACAGGTTTTTTTGAATGAAGAAAAGGTGCAGCCAAAGCTAAGTGGCAGCCAAGATCTCTCCTGGTATTTGGATACAGGAGCTAGCAACCACATGACCGGGTGTCAAGAGAAGTTTGCCGAACTTGACCACACAGTGAAGGGGAAGGTCAGGTTTGGGGATGACACGGCTGTAGATATATGTGGGCGTGGTTCTGTTCTGATGCAATGTCACACAGGAGAGCACAGGGTGCTTACAGAGGTGTATTTCATACCCCGACTGAAGAGTAACATCATCAGCTTGGGACAGCTGGATGAAAATGGCTGCAAGTATACCAGCGAGAATGGGTTAATGACGGTGTGGGACAGGCAAAGAAATGTATTGGCAAAGGTCAGGCGCACTCACAACCGGATGTACATTCTGAACATCCAACCAACTGAGCCTGTGTGCTTGTTGGCTCATGCCAAGGATGAGGCCTGGCTTTGGCATATGAGATATGGACATGTGAATTTTCGTTCCCTCCGTTCCCTTGCTGCAGATAATATGGTCACAGGCATGCCGCACATTGATCAGATCGATCAGGTATGTGATGGCTGCATGATTGCCAAGCAACAACGCCTTTCGTTTCCTACACAAGCAGCATACCGTGCCACACAACAGCTTCAGCTAATCCATGGTGATCTTTGTGGCCCAATTTCACCTGAAACCCCAGGGGGGAAGAGGTATTTTCTTCTCTTGGTTGATGATTACTCGAGGTACATGTGGATTGTATTGCTGCGTAGCAAGTATGAGGCCCTAGAGGCAGTGCAAAAAGTTCAGAGAGCTGTTGAAAATGAAACAGGATTGAAATTGAAGGCCATTCGGACTGACAGAGGTGGGGAGTTCATGTCAAATGAATTCCAGAGCATTGCGACGGACATGGTCTGAAGCACTTCTTGACTGCACCCTACACCCCGCAGCAGAACGGGGTAGTCGAAAGGAGAAACCAAACTGTGGTTGGCATGGCTAGAAGCCTCCTGAAGAGCATGGGAGTACCTGCACAGTTTTGGGGTGAGGCGGTGACCACTACTGTGTACTTGTTGAACAGATCCCCAACCAAAAGTGTAAAGGGAAGAACTCCCTATGAGGCGTGGCACGAGAGAAAACCATCAGTCGAGCATCTCCGAACATTCGGCTGTATCGCGCATGTAAAGAAGGTTGGACCCAGAGTGCACAAACTATCAGATAGAAGCTCTCAGATGATCTTCATCGGCTATGAATCTGGTTCAAAGGCCTATCGCATGTATGACCCCGAACACAAGAAACTTGTCGTATCACGAGATGTAGTGTTTGAGGAAGATAGGTGTTGGGATTGGAGCTCCGTGGGTTCAGAGGGAAGGAGCAATGGAAGTGCATTTGTTGTTAGCTACCCAGAACAGCCAGAGCATGAGGACCAAGGAGAGGTAGCAGAAACCATTGCCACAACAGCAGATTCACCAAGCAGAACCCCAACCATTGCAGCGCCTCGGCAGGGTCATAGAACAAGACGTGCCAACGACGGGGCTGCGATCCCGCTGGATCTAGAAGCCTCTCCATTGACCCCTGCTTATGCTCCTGGTTCTTCTAACACCCCGTACACCGAGCCTTCGCAGGGGCCACAAGGGAAGCGGCTACTCGAAGAAGTTTATGATGAAACGATGGAGATCAAGCAAGCAGATGCTGGGCTATGTCTGTTTGGTCTGGGGGAGCCTGCAAGTCATGTTGATGCACTAGAAGAGGCTTCCTGGAAGAAGGCCATGAAAGAGGAGCTGACAGCCATAGAAGAGAACCATACTTGGGAATTGTGTGATCTGCCTAGAGGGCATAGACCGATTGGACTGAAATGGGTGTACAAGTTAAAGAAAGATCCGAATGGAGAAGTAACCAAGCACAAGGCGAGACTGGTTGCAAAAGGTTATGTGCAGCGAGAGGGCATAGATTTTGAGGAAGTCTTTGCCCCTGTGGCTCGTCTCGAGTCAGTTCGGTTGATTGTAGCACTTGCAGCTCAATTTGGTTGGAAAATACACCAGATGGATGTCAAGTCAGCATTTCTCAATGGTGATCTGCATGAAGAAGTGCATGTCACCCAGCCACCTGAGTTTGAGAAAGAAGGGAATGACAGCAAGGTATACAAGCTGAACAAGGCATTGTACGGGCTCCGACAAGCACCAAGAGCATGGAATTTCAAGCTTGACACCACACTCTCAGAACTTGGGTTTGAGAGATGCCCATCAGAGTCTGGCTTATACAGAAAGCAAGTGGGCAAGACAGCACTCATAGTGGGAGTGTATGTGGATGATCTTGTCATTACAGGAGAGAGTGATAAGGCCATTGATGACTTCAAGAAGCAAATGAGATCCAAATTCAGTATGACTGATTTGGGGTTGTTGAGCTATTACCTTGGAATAGAAGTAAGGCAATCAACAGAAGGGATCACTCTATGTCAGTCAGGATATGCAGCTAGAATCTTGGAGAAAATGGGCATGTCTGACTGCAATGCAACTCATATTCCCATGGAGCCAAGGCTAAAACTGAGCAAAGCTAGCAAAGCAGAGGAAGTAGATCCAACTAACTACAGAAGTGTGGTTGGAAGCTTGAGGTATCTGCTGCACACCCGACCCGATCTGTGTTTTTCAGTAGGCTTTGTGAGCAGGTTCATGGAAAGGCCCACAAAGGAACATCTCACAGCAGTTAAACACATCCTGAGATACGTGAAGGGCACACTGAATCTTGGATGTAACTACAAGAGAACAACAGGAGAGCCGCACCTAGTTGGTTACAGTGACAGTGACCTTGCCGGTGATGTGGACGACCGAAAGAGCACTGCAGGTGCGTTGTACTACTATGGAAATTGTCCAGTGTCATGGACATCTCACAAGCAGAAAATTGTTGCTCAATCCTCTTGTGAAGCAGAGTACGTAGCTGCTGCTTTGGCTGCATGTTAGGGTATTTGGCTAGCAAGACTTGTTGGAGAATTGCTTAGATGTGAACCTGACAAATCAGCGCTCAAGGTGGACAATCAGTCAGCAATCGCCTTGTGCAAGAATCCTGTGTTCCACGACAGAAGCAAACATATCGACGTGCGCTATCACTTTGTGAGAAATTGCGTCGAAGAAGGAAAGATTGTTGTGGAACACGTCAGACCAGAAGAGCAGCATGCTGACATTCTTACGAAGGCCCTACCCAGAGCTACCTTTCAGAAAATGAAGGAGAAGATTGGGCTACAAAGCGTCAAACTGGTGCAACAAGCTTAAGGAGGTGAAATGTCATGTTAATCTAGTTGCACTTGTTCCATTTTCAGTTACTAGTTTTCTGAATAATCCTGAAACGTGCAGTGTACACGCCTACACGGTCAGGTTCAGTTTAGACAGGTTAGTGTCAGGCTAGTCCTTTTTATTCAGACTTAGTCGTTTTCTTTGCTGTTGTAATCATCGGCGTGCTGGCCACGACTCTGTCCGTGGGATGGCGCGGGTAAAATGGATCGTGGGCAGTGCATGCTGTGAGTTTGTTACGCTTGAGAATAAAAGGAAGGAAACAGAAAAGGCGCAATTTGAGGCGTCGCAAAACTGCTCCGTTGTAGAGTCTCCTCTTCTCTCTGTTCGTCTGAACTTGGCAAGGTTCAGGTGTGTGTGTGTGTGTCCACCTCCCGTGTGTTGATCCAGTATTTGATCCAACAGCGTCCCACCATCTTCTTTGGAGAAATCGACTGAGATCAGTAACATTTTCTGTCTCAACTGAAGTCAACCTTTACTATACTTGCTTGTAGGAGATCATCGCACAGAAGGGTGTTCTTTCGCTCGGAAAACAAGCGGCTACGGCCGCTGAAGGGAGGAAACAAAAGGTGTTTTCTGGTGATTGATCTGGTCATTAGCAGGTTGAAGAGAGCTCTAACAGACCTTGGCGTGCCGGCCGTTTTGATGCAAACCAGGAAATATATAGCAATATCTTTCCTTTGTTTGTTACAATTCTACTAGCATGCATCTAAGACATGACGCACCAGACAATGCAAAAACGGTATGGCGAAGAGAAGCTAGCGCGCGCCGACGTGCGTGTGCCACCATTTGTTGCCGCGACCACCTGGGCTGGTCCATGCCTGCTCTGGAGCTTAGTTGATCGGCGTGCGCACGGGCAAGACAGGCTCAAACACACATCGTATAGAGTAGTAATTTACTACACTTTGGGTCCTTGTACTCTCGCTGACTGACGTGTAACATGTACAGCCATCCTCGAACTGCTCAAATTCATGAAAATACGTACTCCCTTCATTCCAAAATATAGTTCACCCGCGTTTTCATAGGTCCAACTTTGATCATAAATTTAACCAATGAGACCGACTGCATCGGGAGAAAAAAATTACATAATTGAAAACTTCTTTTGAATACGAATTCACTGGTATAACTTTTGCTCCCGCTGCACTCAGTCTCGTTAGTTAAATTTATGATCAAAGTTAAAACACGAGAGTAGAGAAAGCACTATATTTTGGAACGGAGGAAGTAACAACAGTTGGTTTCGAGTTGGTGAATATGTGCATTAATCCACGTAGGTCGTTCTTTGTTCCTTGCGAAAATCCTCCGGTTGCGCTCTTCGCAGACGTTTCCACATGGCATAGAACAATAGATGCCCCGGACACTTCGTTTATCCTTCCCTTCTTTCCGGCCCCATATATAAGCATGGTGTCCCACCAATTCCCAGAGGAAGACTAGATTCAAGTGCCTCTCCGCATCCATGTTCGAGTAAGCTGAGAACAACCTACGATCAAAATTTTGTATCTTCTATTCAGAGCATGAAAATGCTGGACAGCTGCTCTGTAACCGACTGGTTGCAATACGGCCAGGGGATGTTCTCTCTCAATTTAGTTTTTTCGATGCAGGATCGGTGTAGATATCTCAATCTATTGACCGTCGCTGCATGAACCCTAAGCTTTCTACTCTGAACATAGCATCTCCGGCTGCTATTCAGTTCACGCGGCGCTTCTGTACTCCGGAATGCTCCTGGTTTTCAGGGGCCAAAGTTACTGAGGCAAGGGTGGTCAAGTTACTAAAGCAGTGAAAGCCTCTCCAAAAACCATATTCGACCGTCATCAACCACTGCCTCCTGACGCTGGAGCGTAAACGGGGCGTACTCCTGCGCATTGCTTGGAGCTGAAGAATGCCACCACCCTCTGAATCTGCTACTTGACATTACAGCAAGCGGCATTAATTTCGGTTGTTGTCACTAAATCACAACCAGGAGCTCTACTGATATGCACATACTACACTGCCCAGCTCAGACCTTCAGAACCTGCAGTACCAGAATCAGCCCCTATGCCGACGGCCCAGGCCATCGGCATAGCCCTGATTCTCGTCGGGACAGGCCTATGCCGACGGCCCCTGTCGGCATAGGGCCGTCGGCAACATACGCATCGGCGTACCGCCGGAGGCCGTCGGCATAGATGATATCCTCATGGTGTCCGTACATCTATGCCGACGGCCTGGGCCGTCGGCAAAGTTCCTAGCCTAACTGTGGCTGTCGGCGTTGCCGTCAAGCGCTGCCCAACCAGGATGTGCCACGTGGCAAGCCTATGCCGACGGCCTAGCCGTCGTCATAGGTATGCCACATGGCGCCTCCGGGCTGCTCCTGGAGCAGGGCTACGCCGACCGCTAGGCCGTCGGCATAGATGCCATGTGGCGGCTGCTGGGAGCTCCTGGGGAAGGGCTATGCCGATGGCGGAGCCGTCGAGGTAGTTTAGAACTACGTCGACGGCTCGGCAGTCGGCATAGCCCTGCCCCCGGCTCGGCCGTCGGCATAGATAGCACCACTTTTTAAAAAAAATATTCCCACCTCGCCCAATGACAAGCAATATGACCTGTTTAAATAGTTCACTAATCCATACGTCATAAGCTATGGAATTCATTAGACTTCTGCGAGGAAAACGGACAATTACTATGAAACGTTCAGTAGCCTACCCGGTGCCCGGGCACTGAAGGTTCCACGATGATAGTCCGTTTTCCATGGTGGATGTCGGTTCTTTTTATAAATTCAATTATTACATTTTTTAGTTTTTTTAGTTTACCGTGTGTATGGGACCCGGTGCGACGCCTTTGACACGGCGGCAGCGATGCCCGTGAGGGGGGCACACCCCGGAGCCGCGTGCCGGGTGCCAACGCCAGCCACCACGCTTCCACAAGCGTAGGAGGGCCCATCGCAACACCTGGCGGCATTGCTACCCCAAGGTACCCCGTCCCGTCTAACCGTGACACAGACGACCGCCGGATCTAGCCCTTTGACTTTCGCCATAGGGGTTTGACCGGTGAACCATTTCACCAGTTTGTCATAACCCAGCCCATAGCTACACCCTCGAAAACCGTCCCGGTCCAACCCACCCCAAGATTCCCTCCGTGTCATCCCGACGTGGCCGTTTCCCCCATCCGTGACACGGCGGCAACGACGGCCGTGAGGGGGGCACACCCTGGAGCCGCTTGCCGGGTGCTTGCGCCTGCCACCACGCTTCCACAAGTGTAGAAGGGCCCACCGCATCACTTTCACACATGCATCAGGACCCGTCGATGTTTCGGTGGCATAGCTACACCCTGAAGTCCATCCCGAATCCCAGTTGACCCGGAGATCTAGCCCTTTGAACATCGTCGGACGGGCTTTGACCAGTGGACTCTTCCACCTAGTTGCGATAGGTCAGCCCATAACAACATCCCCGAACACGGTCTGGACCCAACCCACCACTACGTTCCCTCTGGTTCTACCGCACCCGCACAATTCCCCCTCCAAGTGACGGCGGCACTGCCTTCCGTGGATGGGGGGCCACACCACGGAGCCCCAAGACGGGCGTCTACGCATGCCACATCACTTTCACACATGCATCAGGACTCGTGCGATGTTTCGGTGGCATAGCTACACCCCGAAGGCCACCCCAAATCCCAGTTGACCCGAAGATCTAGCCCTTTGACTTTGGCCAGATGGGCTTTGACAGGTGGATCTTTTCACCTGATTGTGATAGGTCAGCCCATAGCAACATCCCAGAACACGGTCTGGACCCAACCCACCACTAGATTCCCTCCGGTTCTACCGCACCCGCACGTTTCCCCCCTCCAAGTCACGGCGGCATTGCCTTCCGTGGATGGGGGGCCACACCACGGAGCCCCAAGACGGGCGTCTACGGATGCCACATCACTTTCACACATGCATCAGGACCCGTGCGATGTTTCGGTGTCATAGCTACACCTCGAAGGCCACCCCGAATCCCAGTTGATCCGGAGATCTAGCCCTTTGACTTACGCCGGACGGGCTTTGACCGGTGGACCTTCTCACCTGGTTGCGATAGGTCAGCCCATAGCAACATCCCCGAACACAGTCTGGACCCAACTCACCACTAGATTCCCTCCGGTTTTACCGCACCCGGAAGATTCCCCCCTCCAAGTGACAAGTGACGGCGGCACTGCCGTCCGTAGAGGGGGGCCACACCACAGAGCCCCAAGACGGGCGTCTACGCAAGCCACATCACTTTCACACATGCATTAGGACCCGTGCGATGTTTCGGTGGCATAGCTATACCCCGAAGGCCACCCCGTATCCCAGTTGACCCGGAGATCTAGCCCTTTGAATTTCGCCGGACGGGTTTTGACCGGTGGACCTTTTCATCTGGTTGCGATAGGTCAACCCATAGCAACATCCCCAAACGCGGTCTCGACCCAACCCACCACTAGATTCCCTCTGTTTCTACCGCACCCGCACGATCCCCCCTCCAAGTGACGGTGGCACTGCCATCCGTGGAGGGGGGCCACACCACGGAGCCCAAGACGGGCGTCTATGAATGCGACAACACTTTCACACATGCATCAGGACCCATGCGATGTTTCGGTGGCATAGCTACACCCTGAAGGCCACCCCAAATCCCAGTTGACCTGGAGATCTAGCCCTTTGACTTTCGCCGGACGGGCTTTGACCGATGGACCTTTTAACCTGGTTGCGATAGGTCAGCCCATAGTAGCATCCTAGAACACGGTCTAGACCCAACTCACCACTAGATTCCCCCAGCTTCTACCGCACCCACACGATTCCCCCCTTTAAGGGTGTGTTCGGTTGGTGTCACCAAGTAGAATGTAATGGGTCGGTTCCGTCCCCAGAGCTCATTCTAGTGTTTAGTTTGTCGAAGGAACGAGAACCCATCGATTCCACAGAATGGCATATTCCTTGTTTATGCGGAACCAAGTGATACCTCCGAATCGAGCGGATGACAGGGAACCGCTCGATTGACTCGCTCGTCTTCTCTTCTTTCCCTTCACGGCGCCACATCTCCCTCCCCAACCTTGCGCACGCCGCCGCCAACAGCCTCATCATGCGCCACCATGGATGGCCACCGCAGCATCTGTCGCGCTCAACCCCGGCCACCCCCACGTCCCCCCTCCCCTGGGCTGCAGATCCCTCCGCATCTTTGCGTGTGCTGCCACCGACAGCCCGACCGTGTGCGGCCATGACTTGCCACCGCCGCATCCTCACGTTGGCGCTGCTTGCCGTTGCGCCGGCCACATCCCAGGCGGGCGCACCTGACACGCCCGCCGAGCAGGAAGGTCGGGCGGCCCTCTCAATCATCTTCTTCAGCCGAGCATGGAGACCGGGCAGCCCTCTCACTCGTATTCTTCAGTCGGGCTTGGAGGCTGGACGCATCTAATTAAGACGCCACCATCGGGGATCT
This sequence comes from Triticum aestivum, assembly GCF_018294505.1. Classification (NCBI taxonomy): domain Eukaryota; kingdom Viridiplantae; phylum Streptophyta; class Magnoliopsida; order Poales; family Poaceae; genus Triticum; species Triticum aestivum. Next base: position 12,317,960 of record NC_057797.1, read on the forward strand.
TTGGCCACCGCACCAAGGAGCATGTGGTTGGCAGTGACAATCGCCGTGGTTGTTTTTGCAGGCACTGAACTCTAGATCAATATACTGCGGCGTCAAGTACATCTGTTCTGTATTCAGATTAAGTGTTTCATGGGTGTTCTTCTGTACTGCAACGTCAAGTACATCTTTTTCTTTTTTGTGGGTGAAGTACATCTGTTCATTACAATCGATGTAATCCAATGTTCAACATTCAGTTTAGGTATCTATCAAAATCTAATTCATGTAATAAAATGAGATAAACAATTCCATTACATTCCATCTCTCAAACCAAACACCAAGATGTAACCATTCCATTCCTCGGAACTGCTCATACCAAACATAAAGACGGAACCGACCCATTCTGGTGGAATGGAATCATGACATTCCATTCCACTTCGTTCCCAAACCAAACACACCCTAAGTGACGGCGAAAATGCTGTCTGTGGAGGGGGGGCCACACCACGGAGCCGCAAGACTGGTGTCTACGCATGCCACATCACTTTCACACATGCATCAGGACACGTGCGATGTTTCAGTGGCATAGCTACACACCGAATCCCAGTTGACCCGGGGATCTAGCCCTTTGAATTTTGCCAAACGGGCTTTGACCGGTGGACATTTTCACCTGGTTGCGATAGGTGAGCCCATAGCAATATCCTCGAACACGGTGTGGACCCAACCCACCACTAGATTACCTCCGGTTTTACTGCACCCGGACGATTCCCCCTCCAAGTGAAAAGTGACGGCGCCACTGCCGTCCGTGGAGGGGGGCCACAACACGGAGCCCCAAGATGGGGGTCTACGCAAGCCACATCACTTTCACACATGCATCAAGACCCGTGCGATGTTTCGGTGGCATAGCTACACCCCGAAGGCCACCCCATAACCCAGTTGACCCCTAGCCCTTTGAATTTCGCCGGACGGGTTTTGACCGGTGGACGTTTTCACCTGGTTGCGATAGGTTAGCCCATAGCAACATCCCCGAACGCGGTCCCGACCCAACCCACCACTAGATTCCCTCCGGTTCTACCGCACCCGCACGATCCCCCCCCCTCCAAGTGACGGCGGCACTGCCGTCCATGGAGGGAGGGCCACACCATAGAGCCCAAGACGGGCGTCTACGCATGCGACAACACTTTCACACATGCATCAGGACCCGTGCGATGTTTTGGTGGCATAGCTACACCCCGAAGGCCACCCTAATCCCAGTTGACCCGGAGATCTAGCCCTTTGACTTTCGCCGGACGAGATTTGACCGGTGGACCTTTTCACCTGGTTGTGATAGGTCAGCCTATAGCAACATCCCTGAACAAGGTCTGGACCAAACCCGCTACTAGATTCCCTCCGGTTCTACCACACCCGCACGATTCCCCCCTCGAAGTGACGGCGGCACTGCCGTCTGTGGAGGGGGCCACACCACGGAGCCCCAAGACAGTCGTCTACGCATGCCACATCACTTTCACATATGCATCAAGACTCGTGCGATATTTCGGTGGCATAGCTACACCCCGAAGGCCACCCCGAATCCCAGTTGACCCGGAGATCTAGCCCTATGACTTTCGCGGGATGGGCTTTGACCGGTGGACCTTTTTACCTGGTTGCGATAGGTTAGCCCATAGCAACATCCCCGAGCATGGTCTGGACCCAACCCACCACTAGGTTCCCTCCGGTTCTACCGCACCCGCACGATTCCCCCCTCCAATTCACGGCAGCACCGCCTTCCGTGGATGGGGGCCACACCAAAGAGCCCCAAGACAGGCGTCTACGGATGCCACATCACTTTCACACATGCATCAGGACCCGTGCGATGTTTCGGTGGCATAGCTACACCTCGAAGTCCACCCCGAATCCTAGTTGATCCGGAGATCTAGCCCTTTGACTTTCGCCAGACGGGCTTTGACCGGCGGATCTTCTCACCTGGTTGCGATAGGTCAGCCCATAGCAACATCCCCGAACATGGTCTGGACCCAACAAACCACTAGATTCCCTCCGGTTTTACCGCACCCGGATGATTCCCCCCTCCAAGTGACAAGTGACGGCGGCCACACCACGGAGCCCCAAGACGGCGTCTACGCATGCCACATCACTTTCACACATGCATCAGGACCTGTGTGATGTTTCGGTGGCATAGCTACACCCTGAAGGCCACCCCGTATCCTAGTTGACCCGAAGATCTAGCCCTTTGAATTTCTCCAGACGGCTTTTGACCGGTGGACCTTTTCACCTGGTTGCGATAGGTCAGCCCATAGAAACATCCCCGAACGTGGTCTCGACCCAACCCACCACTAGATCCCCTCTGGTTCTACCGCACCCGCACGATCCCCCCTGAAGGAAATATGCCCTAGAGGCAATAATAAAGTTATTATTTATTTCCTTATATCATGATAAATGTTTATTTTTCATGCTAGAATTGTATTAACCGGAAACATAATACATGTGTGAATACATAGACAAACAAAGTGTCACTAGTATGCCGCTACTTTACTAGCTCGTTAATCAAAGATGGTTATGTTTCCTAACCATGAACAAAGAGTTGTTATTTGATTAACAGGATCACATCATTAAGTGAATGATCTGATTGACATGACCCATTCCATTAGCTTAGCACCCGATCATTTAGTATGTTGCTATTGCTTTCTTCATAACTTATACATGTTCCTGTGACTATGAGATTATGCAACTCCCGTTTACCAGAGGAACACTTTGTGTGCTACCAAACGTCACAACGTAACTGGGTGATTATAAAGGAGCTCTGTAGGTGTCTCCAAAGGTACATGTTGGGTTGGCGTATTTCGAGATTAGGATTTGTCACTCCGATTGTCGGAGAGGTATCTCTGGGCCCTCTCGGTAATGCACATCACTTAAGCCTGCAAACATTGTAACTAATGAGTTAGTTGCGGGATGATGTATTACAGAACGAGTAAAGAGACTTGCCGGTAACGATTGAACTAGGTATTGGAATACCGACGATCGAATCTCGGGCAAGTAACATACCGATGACAAAGGGAACAACGTATGTTGTTATGCGGTCTGACCGATAAAGATCTTCGTAGAATATGTAGGAGCCAATATGAGCATCCAGGTTCCGCTATTGGTTATTGACCAGAGACATGTCTCGGTCATGTCTACATTGTTCTCGAACCCGTAGGGTCCGCATGCTTAAGGTTACGATGACAGTTATATTATGAGTTTATGCATTTTGATGTACCGAAGTTTGTTTGGAGTCCCGGATGTGATCACGGACATGACGAGGAGTCTCGAAATGGTCGAGACATAAAGATTGATATATTGGAAGCCTATGTTTGGATATCGGAAGTGTTCCGGGTGAAATCGGGATTTTACCGGAGTACCGGGAGGTTACCAGAACCCCCCGGGAGCTATATGGGCCTTAGTGGGCCTTAGTGGAAAAGAGAAGGGGCAGCCCTAGATGGGACGTGCGCCCCTCCCCTCCCTTGGTCCAAATAGGACAAGGAGAGGGGGCCGGCCCCCCTCTCTATTTTCCCCCCTCCACGAATCCTATTCCAACTAGGATTGGGGGGGGGGGGGGAATCCTACTCCCAGAGGGAGTAGGACTCTCCTGGCGCGCCTCTCTAGGCCGGCCGCACCCCCCCTTTAGTCCTTTATATACGGAGGCAGGGGCACCCCAGAAAGACACAAGTTGATCCACGTGATCTTATTCTTAGCCGTGTGCGGCGCCCCCTGCCACCATAGTCCTCGATAATATTGTAGCGGTGCTTAGGCGAAGCCCTGCGACAGTAGTACATCCAGATCGTCACCACGCCGTCGTGCTGACGGAACTCTTCCCCGACACTTTGCTGGACCGGAGTCCGGGGATCGTCATCGAGCTAAACGTGTGCTAAAACTCGGAGGTGCCATAGTTTCGGTGCTTGATCGGTCGGGCCGTGAAGATGTACGACTACATCAACCAAACGCTTCCGTTGTGGATCTACTAGGGTACGTAGATCATACTCTCCCCTCTCGTTGCTATGCATCACCATGACCTTGCATGTGCGTAGGAATTTTTTTGAAATTACTACGTTCTCCAACAGTGGTATCAGAGCCAGGTTTTATATGTTGATGTTATATGCACGAGTAGAACACAAGTGAGTTGTGGGCGATATAAGTCATACTGCTTACCAGCATGTCATACTTTGATTTGGCGGTATTGTTGGACGAAGTGGCCCGGACCGACATTACGCGTACGCTTACGCGAGACCGGTTCTCCCGACGTGCTTTGCACATAGGTGACTTGCGGGTGACAGTTTCTCCAACTTTAGTTGAATCGAGTGTGGCTACGCCCGGTCCTTGTGAAGGTTAAAACAGCAGCAACTTGACAAACTATCGTTGTGGTTTTGATGCGTAGGTAAAATTGGTTCTTACTTAAGCCCGTAGCAGCCACGTAAAACTTGCAACAACAAAGTAGAGGACGTCTAACTTGTTTTTGCAGGGCATGTTGTGATGTGATATGGTCAAGACATGATGCTAAATTTTATTGTATGAGATGATCATGTTTTGTAACCGAGTTATCGGCAACTGGCAGGAGCCATATGGTTGTCGCTTTATTGTATGCAATGCAATCGCGCTGTAATGCTTTACTTTATCACTAAACGGTAGCGATAGTCGTGGAAGCAAGCTTGGCGAGACAACAACGATGCTACGATGGAGATCAAGGTGTCGCGCCGGTGACGATGGTGATCACGACAGTGCTTCGGAGATGGAGATCACAAGCACAAGATGATGATGGCCATATCATATCACTTATATTGATTGCATGTGATGTTTATCTTTTATGCATCTTATCTTGCTTTGATTGACGGTAGCATTATAAGATGATCTCTCACTAATTATCAAGAAGTGTTCTCCCTGAGTATGCACCGTTGCGAAAGTTCTTCGTGCTGAGACACCACGTGATGATCGGGTGTGATAGGCTCTACGTTCAAATACAACGGGTGCAAAACAGTTGCACACGCGGAATACTCAGGTTATACTTGACGAGCCAAGCATATACAGATATGGCCTCGGAACACGGAGACCGAAAGGTCGAGCGTGAATCATATAGTAGATATGATCAACATAATGATGTTCACCAATGAAACTACTCCATCTCACGTGATGATCGGACATGGTTTAGTTGATTTGGATCACGTAATCACTTAGAGGATTAGAGGGATGTCTATCTAAGTGGGAGTTCTTTAAGTAAATTAACTGAACTTAAATTTATCATGAAACTTAGTACCTGATAAGTATCTTGCTTGTTTATGCTTGTTTGTAGATAGATGGCTCGTGCTGTTGTTCCGTTGAATTTTAATGCGTTCCTTGAGAAAGCAAAGTTGAAAGATGATGGTAGCAATTACACGGACTGGGTCCGTAACTTGAGGATTATCCTCATTGCTGCACAGAAGAATTACGTCCTGGAAGCACCGCTGGGTGCCAGGCCTGCTGCAGGAGCAACGCCGGATGTTATGAACGTCTGGCAGAGCAAAGCTGATGACTACTCAATAGTTCAGTGTGCCATGCTTTACGGCTTAGAATCGGGACTTCAACGACGTTTTGAACGTCATGGAGCATATGAGATGTTCCAGGAGTTGAAGTTAATATTTCAAGCAAATGCCCGGATTGAGAGATATGAAGTCTCCAATAAGTTCTATAGCTGCAAGATGGAGGAGAACAGTTCTGTCAGTGAGCATATACTCAAAATGTCTGGGTATAATAATCACTTGATTCAATTGGGAGTTAATCTTCCAGATGATTGCGTCATTGACAGAATTCTCCAATCACTGCCACCAAGCTACAAGAGCTTCGTGATGAACTATAATATGCAAGGGATGAATAAGACTATTCCCGAGCTCTTCGCAATGCTGAAAGCTGCGGAGGTAGAAATCAAGAAGGAGCATCAAGTGTTGATGGTCAACAAGACCACTAGTTTCAAGAAAAAGGGCAAAGGGAAGAAGAAGGGGAACTTCAAAAAGAACGGCAAGCAAGTTGCTACTCAAGAGAAGAAACCCAAACCTGGACCTAAGCCTGAAACTGAGTGCTTCTATTGCAAGCAGACTGGTCACTGGAAGCGGAACTGCCCCAAGTATTTGGCGGATAAGAAGGATGGCAAGGTGAACAAAGGTATATGTGATATACATGTTATTGATGTGTACCTTACTAATGCTCGCAGTAGCACCTGGGTATTTGATACTGGTTCTGTTGCTAATATTTGCAACTCGAAACAGGGACTACGGATTAAGCGAAGATTGGCTAAGGACGAGGTGACGATGCGCGTGGGAAACGGTTCCAAAGTCGATGTGATCGCAGTCGGCACGCTACCTCTACATCTACCTTCGGGATTAATATTAGACCTAAATAATTGTTATTTGGTGCCAGCGTTAAGCATGAACATTATATCTGGATCTTGTTTGATGCGAGACGGTTATTCATTTAAATCAGAGAATAATGGTTGTTCTATTTATATGAGTAATATCTTTTATGGTCATGCACCCTTGAAGAGTGGTCTATTCTTGTTGAATCTCGATAGTAGTAACACACATATTCATAATGTTGAAGCCAAAAGATGCAGAGTTGATAATGATAGTGCAACATATTTGTGGCACTGCCGTTTAGGTCATATCGGTGTAAAGCGCATGAAGAAACTCCATACTGATGGACTTTTGGAACCACTTGATTATGAATCACTTGGTACTTGCGAACCGTGCCTCATGGGCAAGATGACCAAAACACCGTTCTCCGGTACTATGGAGAGAGCAACAGATTTGTTGGAAATCATACATACAGATGTATGTGGTCCGATGAATATTGAGGCTCGTGGCGGATATCGTTATTTTCTCACCTTCACAGATGACTTAAGCAGATATGGGTATATCTACTTAATGAAACATAAGTCTGAAACGTTTGAAAAGTTCAAAGAATTTCAGAGTGAAGTTGAAAATCATCGTAACAAGAAAATAAAGTTTCTACGATCTGATCGTGGAGGAGAATATTTGAGTTACGAGTTTGGTGTACATTTGAAAAATTGTGGAATAGTTTCGCAACTCACGCCACCCGGAACACCACAGCGTAATGGTGTGTCTGAACGTCGTAATCGTACTTTACTAGATATGGTGCGATCTATGATGTCTCTTACTGATTTACCGCTATCGTTTTGGGGATACGCTCTAGAGACGGCCGCATTCACGTTAAATAGGGCACCATCAAAATCCGTTGAGACGACGCCTTATGAACTGTGGTTTGGCAAGAAACCAAAGTTGTCGTTTCTGAAAGTTTGGGGCTGCGATGCTTATGTGAAAAAGCTTCAACCTGATAAGCTCGAACCCAAATCGGAGAAATGTGTCTTCATAGGATATCCAAAGGAGACTATTGGATACACCTTCTATCACAGATCCGAAGGCAAGACTTTTGTTGCTAAATTCGGAAACTTTCTGGAGAAGGAGTTTCTCTCGAAAGAAGTGAGTGGGAGGAAAGTAGAACTTGACGAGGTAACTGTACCTGCTCCCTTATTGGAAAGTAGTACATCACAGAAAACTGTTTCTGTGACACCTACACCAGTTAGTGAGGAAGCTAATGATGATGATCATGAAACTTCAGAACAAGATACTACTGAACCTCGTAGATCAACCAGAGTAAGATCCGCGCCAGAGTGGTACGGTAATCCCGTTCTGGAAGTCATGCTACTAGATCATGATGAACCTACGAACTATGAAGAAGCGATGGTGAGCCCAGATTCCGCAAAGTGGCTTGAAGCCATGAAATCTGAGATGGGATCCATGTATGAGAACAAAGTATGGACTTTGGTTGACTTGCCCGATGATCGGCAAGCAATTGAGAATAAATGGATCTTCAAGAAGAAGACTGACGCTGACGGTAATATTACTGTCTACAAAGCTCGACTTGTCGCAAAAGGGTTTCGGCAAGTTCAAGGGATTGACTACGATGAGACCTTCTCACCCGTAGCGATGCTTAAGTCTGTCCGAATCATGTTAGCAATTGCCGCATTTTATGATTATGAAATTTGGCAGATGGATGTCAAAACTGCATTCCTGAATGGATTTCTGGAAGAAGAGTTGTATATGATGCAACCAGAAGGTTTTGTCGATCCAAAGGGAGCTAACAAAGTGTGCAAGCTCCAGCGATCCATTTATGGACTGGTGCAAGCCTCTCGGAGTTGGAATAAACGCTTTGATAGTGTGATCAAAGCATTTGGTTTATACAGACTTTTGGAGAAGCCTGTATTTACAAGAAAGTGAGTGGGAGCTCTATAGCATTTCTGATATTATATGTAGATGACATATTACTAATTGGAAATGATATAGAATTTCTGGATAGCATAAAGGGATACTTGAATAAGAGTTTTTCAATGAAAGACCTCGGTGAAGCTGCTTACATATTAGGCATTAAGATCTATAGAGATAGATCAAGACGCTTAATTGGACTTTCACAAAGCACATACCTTGACAAAGTTTTGAAGAAGTTCAAAATGGATCAAGCAAAGAAAGGGTTCTTGCCTGTGTTACAAGGTGTGAAGTTGAGTAAGACTCAATGCCCGACCACTGCAGAAGATAGAGAGAAAATGAAAGACGTTCCCTATGCTTCAGCCATAGGATCTATCATGTGTGCAATGCTGTGTACCAGACCTGATGTGTGCCTTGCTATAAGTCTAGCAGGGAGGTACGAAAGTAATCCAGGAGTGGATCACTGGACAGCGGTCAAGAGCATTATGAAATACCTGAAAAGGACTAAGGATATGTTTCTCATATATGGAGGTGACAAAGAGCTCATCGTAAAAGGTTACGTTGATGCAAGCTTTGACACTGATCCGGACGATTCTAAATTCAAACCGGATACGTGTTTACATTAAACGGTGGAGCTGTCAGTTGGTGCAGTTCTAAACAAAGCGTTGTAGCGGGATCTACATGTGAAGCGGAGTACATAGCTTCTTCGGAAGCAGCAAATGAAGGAGTCTGGATGAAGGAGTTCATATCCGATCTAGGTGTCATACCTAGTGCATCGGGTCCAATGAAAATCTTTTGTGACAATACTGGTGCAATTGCCTTGGCAAAGGAATCCAGATTTCACAAGAGAACCAAGCACATCAAGAGACGCTTCAATTCCATCCGGGATCTAGTCCAGGTGGGAGACATAGAGATTTGCAAGATACATACGGATCTGAATGTTGCAGACCCGTTGACTAAGCCTCTTCCACGAGCAAAACATGATCAGCACCAAGGCTCCATGGGTGTTAGAATCATTACTGTGTAATCTAGATTATTGACTCTAGTGCAAGTGGGAGACTGAAGGAAATATGCCCTAGAGGCAGTAATAAAGTTATTCTTTATTTCCTTATATCATGATAAATGTTTATTATTCATGCTAGAATTGTATTAACCGGAAACATAATACATGTGTGAATACATAGACAAACAAAGTGTCACTAGTATGCCGCTACTTGACTAGCTCGTTAATCAAAGATGGTTATGTTTCCTAACCATGAACAAAGAGTTGTTATTTGATTAACGGGATCACATCATTAAGTGAATGATCTGATTGACATGACCCATTCCATTAGCTTAGCACCCGATCGTTTAGTATGTTGCTATTGCTTTCTTCATAACTTATACATGTTCCTATGACTATGAGATTATGCAACTCCCGTTTACCAGAGGAACACTTTGTGTGCTACCAAACGTCACAACGTAACTGGGTGATTATAAAGGAGCTCTATAGGTGTCTCCAAAGGTACATGTTGGGTTGGCGTATTTCGAGATTAGGATTTGTCACTCCGATTGTCGGAGAGGTATCTCTGGGCCCTCTCGGTAATGCACATCACTTAAGCCTGCAAGCATTGCAACTAATGAGTTAGTTGCGGGATGATGTATTACAGAATGAGTAAAGAGACTTGCCGGTAACGAGATTGAACTAGGTATTGGAATACCGACGATCGAATCTCGGGCAAGTAACATACCGATGACAAAGGGAACAACGTATGTTGTTATGCGGTCTGACCGATAAAGATCTTCGTAGAATATGTAGGAGCCAATATGAGCATCCAGGTTCCGCTATTGGTTATTGACCGGAGACATGTCTCGGTCATGTCTACATTGTTCTCGAACCCGTAGGGTCCGCACGCTTAAGGTTACGATGACAGTTATATTATGAGTTTATGCATTTTGATGTACCGAAGTTTGTTCGGAGTCCCGGATGTGATCACGGACATGACGAGGAGTCTCGAAATGGTCGAGACATAAAGATTGATATATTGGAAGCCTATGTTTGGATATCGAAAGTGTTCCGGGTGAAATCGGGATTTTACCGGAGTACCGGGAGGTTACCGGAACCCCCCGGGAGCTATATGGGCCTTAGTGGGCCTTAGTGGAAAAGAGAAGGGGCACCCCTAGATGGGCCGCGCGCCCCTCCCCTCCCTTGGTCCGAATAGGACAAGGAGAGGGGGCCGGCCCCCCTCTCTCTTTCCCCCCTCCGCGAATCCTATTCCAACTAGGATTGGGGGGGGGGAATCCTACTCCCAGAGGGAGTAGGACTCTCCTGGCGCGCCTCTCTAGTCCGGCCGCACCCCCCTTTAGTCCTTTATATACGGAGGCAGGGGCACCCCAGAAAGACACAAGTTGATCCACGTGATCTTATTCTTAGCCGTGTGCGGCGCCCCCTGCCACCATAGTCCTCGATAATATTGTAGCGGTGCTTAGGCGAAGCCCTGCGACAGTAGTACATCAAGATCGTCACCACGCCATCGTGCTGACGGAACTCTTCCCCGACACTTTGCTGGATCGGAGTCCGGGGATCGTCATCGAGCTGAACGTGTGCTAAAACTCGGAGGTGCCGTAGTTTCGGTGCTTGATTGGTCGGGCCGTGAAGACGTACGACTACATCAACCAAACGCTTCCGTTGTCGATCTACTAGGGTACGTAGATCATACTCTCCCCTCTCATTGCTATGCATCACCATGATCTTGCGTGTGCGTAGGAATTTTTTTGAAATTACTACGTTCCCCAACACCCCCTCCAAGTGACGACGGCTCTGCCGTCTGTTTAGGGGGGGGGGGGCACACCACGGAGCTCAAGACGGCCGTCTACGAATGCGACAACACTTTCACACATGCATCTGGACCCGTGCGATATTTCGTTGGCATAGCTACACCCCAAAGGCCACCCTGAATCCCAGTTGACCTGGAGATCTAGCCCTTTTACTTTCACCGGACGGGCTTTCACTGGTTGACCTTTTAACCTAGTTGCGATAGGTGAGCCCATAGCAACATCCCAGAACACGGTCTGGACCCAACCCACCACTAGATTCCCTCCGGTTCTACCGCACCCGCATGATTCCCCCTCCAAGTGACGGCGACACTGTTGTCCATGGAGGGAGGGGGGCATACCACTGAGCCGCAAGACGGGCGTCTACACATGCCACATCACTTTCACACATGCATCAGGAGCAGTGCGATGTCTCGGTGGCATAGCTACACCCCGAAGGCCACCCCGAATCCCAGTTGACCCGGAGATCTAGCCCTTTGACTTTCACCGAACGGGCTTTGACCGGTGGACATTTTCACCTAGTTGCGATAGGTCAGCCCATAGCAACATCCCCTAACACGGTCTGGACCCAACCCACTACTAGATTCCCTCCGGTTTTACTGCACCCAGATGATTCCCCCTCCAAGTGACAAGTGACGGCGGCACTGCCATCCGTGGAGGGGGCCACACCACGGAGCCCCAAGACGGGGGTCTACGCATGCCACATCACTTTCACACATGCATCAGGACCCGTGCGATGTTTCGGTGGCATAGCTACACCCCGAAGGCCACCCCGTATCCCAGTTAACCCGGAGATTTAGCCCTTTGAATTTCGCCGGACGGGTTTTGGCCAGTAGATATTTTCACCCGGTTGCGATAGGTCAGCCCATAGCAACATACCCGAACACGGTCTCGACCCAACACACCACTAGATTCCCTCCGGTTTTACCGCACCCGGACGATTCCCCCGTCCAAGTGACAAGTGATGGCAGCACTACCGTCCGTGGAGGGGGGCCACACCACGGAGCCCAAGACGGGCGTCGGTGTCAAAACCGGTGGATCTTGGGTAGGGGGTCCCGAACTGTGCGTCTAGGCGGATGGTAACAGGAGACGGGGGACACGATATTTTTACCCAGGTTCGGGCCCTCTCGATGGAGGTAAAACGCTACTCCTACTTGATTGATCTTGATGATATGAGTATTACAAGAGTTGATCTACCACGAGATCGAAGAGGCTGAACCCTAGAAGCCAGCCTATGGTATGATTGTTGTTCTTGGTCCTACTAAACCCTCCGGTTTATATAGACACCGGAGGGGGCTAGGGTTACACAGAGTCGGTTACAAGGAAGGAGATCTACATATCCGTATTGCCAAGCTTGCCTTCCATGCCAAGGAGGGTCCCATCCGGACACGGGATGAAGTCTTCAATCTTGTATCTTCATAGTCCAACAGTCCGGCCAAAGGTTATAGTCCGGCCGTCCGGACACCCCCTAATCCAGGACTCCCTCAGTAGCCCCTGAACCAGGCTTCAATGACGATGAGTCCGGCGCGCAGATTGTCTTCAGCATTGCAAGGCAGGTTCCTGCTCCGAATACTTCATAGAAGATTTTGAACACGAAGATCGTGTCCGGCTCTGCAAAACAAGTTCCACATACCACCGTAGAGAGAATAATATTTCCACAAATCTAATCTGCTGACGTACCCCGTAGTGTGACACACACCACAGCCAGGCCTTTATTCGAACCATTTTTCATAACCAATCTCGGCATGTTTCGCGAGGCAGTTTCCTTGGCACGTCTTGTCAAAGGAGAGATCGTGTCCCCTTTATTATGGGATTCCCATCAATACGGATGTGGGTAACCCAACCGCGCCATTGATTATGGCGCTTGGGGGATAAGCGAGTTTTACCGGGCTGGTGGGGACGCATAGTTTCGTCCGCCCTTATAAAGGGATAAGGATTCACCTTTTTCTACCCACGCCTTCTTCCTCCTTGCTCATCCATTCTCGCGCACTCGAGCTCCAGTGCCCAAGTCCACATCCTCCTCCTCAACCCTCTACAGTCATGTCCGGAGCGGGAGGCCAGTGGATGGTCTCCTCTGTCACGGAGGGACACATCAAAAAGCTGCATGGGGCCGGATACTTAGCCGCGGATATCGTGCACCGGCTGCCAGCCACGGGGCAGATCGTCCCTACCCCAGAACCTTACGAAAGGGTGGTCTTCCTCACCCACTTCGTCCGCGGACTGGGGTTTCCCCTCCATCCATTCGTCCGCGGCCTGATGTTCTATTATGGGCTGGATTTCCATGATCTGGCCCCGAATTTCATCCTCAACATCTCGGCGTTTATCTCGTGTGTGAGTCCTTCCTCCGCATCAAGCCCCACTTCGGCCTATGGCTAAAAACTTTTAACGTCAAACCGAAGGTGGTGAGCGGCCAGCAGGCGGAGTGCGGAGGCGCCATGGTGGGCAAGATGCCCAACGTCACATGGCTCGAGGGCTCCTATATGGAGACCATAAAGGGGTGGCAATCGGGGTGGTTCTACATCACCGAGCCGCGCGACACCAAATGGGCGGCGGCCCCCGAATTCTGATCTGGAATCCCCACGCGGCTCACCTCCTGGAAAGAGAAGGGCCTGCCCTGGGGTAATTCGGTAGAGCTGACCGGGCTCCATACCTGCATCCAAAATATGATAAACAGGAAGCTCAAGCTTGTCAACATAGTCAAGGTCATGCTCATCCATCGGATCCTCCTGTGTCAACAACGGGCGTTCAATCTGTGGGAGTTCGACCCGGCCCAACACCAGACTCTGAGCGAGCTCTTCGACACGACGCACAAGGACATCTGGAAGGTGCTGTTTAAGAGTGCCGAGGTTCCCCCTCCCCTCACCGAGGATCGCGGACTCAGCGCGTAGCGCCAAGCCGGCGCGGTAAGCTTTTTATTACTTATAGGGTATTCATTTTCCCCAGTATAATCTCATGCGGGATCTAAGCTCCCATACCCTTGACAGGAATGGCTAGAGACGGCCGAACAGATCGACTGCCCGGCCCCCCTGCCCGAAGACCCAGCAGACGCTCGCTTAGCGGAGATGCTGGTTCCGGCACCTTACGTGGTGCCGGAGGAGAAGGCCAAGAAGAAGGCCACGGGGACCAGGAAGGGTCTCCGGCGCTAGGTTATATCGGACTCGTCGTCCGAACACTCCGAAGCGCACTCCTCCCATGAAGACGAGGAGGAGGAAAAAGAAGATTCTCCCCCTCTAGCCGGGGGAGAAAAGAAAAGGAAGGCCGCCCCAACCGGGGGGGCCAAAGTGTCCAAGAAGGGAAGGACTCTCCCTCCGGACTTTTCCACCATCGCCGCCAACAGCGAAGATGAGTGGTTACCCAGGGCCAAGGCCCTGGCGAAGTCGTAAGTATTCGGATACCAGAGTAACTCATAGCATACTTTTGGCGCACTGCTTCTCCTAACGCCGAATATGATTATGCAGTCCATCTCGAGCCCGCATCGACGTGTCCTCGTCGGACGGTTCTTTGGACCCGTCAACCATGAGTAGCGGTACGCTTCCGACCGCCTCCACCCCTCGCCCCACGGACAACACCGATGTGTTGTCTCAAAGGGCACCAAGTCGAGGGGAGGTAGTCCTAGAGGCACCTCAAGGTGACCTTTCGGACTCCAGGCGCAAAGGGAGCAAGGCTCCCAAGGGCTCCAAGTTCGGCCCTCAGCCGGACACTGCGCCGGAACCTCTAGTGGTTCCAGACTCCGGCAGGCGGCCCCCTGCCAAGAGGGGCAAGCCGCCCGTGCCGGTAACCTCCGTCCATCCGGAGGCACCAGACAATTTGCTGAAAGTGCTTAGCGGCGCTTCCATCGACGAGGAGCACCGTACTATTATGAGTGCGGTGATCAAGAAGGTTTAGTCCGCCAAGAGCGGACTGACTGAAGTCTGTGCCAGCCTTCTAACAAGCTTTGAGGTAAGTATTTAAAATATAGGAAAATATTACCTCATAGACAGTAGCCTCTGATGCTCTGTTTGGTGTTCACAAAGAAAAGCCGAATAGAGGATCAAATAATATCTGCAGGAGTCTAATATAAGTATGTCTATATGCGTATGCAGGCTTCGTTGCTGACCTCTGCCACACTGACTGTAGAGGTCGCCGTACTGAAGAAAAACCTCGAGCGATCTGAGGAAGATCTCGGCCTTGCCAAGAGGCACCTCGAGGAGAACAAAGATAAGTAATACCTTGTCTATATATATATAAGAAAGAAAAAAAGATGTCGTTGCAAAATGATAGGATCATCATGAATGTGCCAGGGGACACGACCGAAGTGGCGGCCCTGAAGCAAGCGCTCTCCGAGGCCGAAAACAAAGAGGCCACGGAGCGCATCGAGTGGGAGAAACACGAGGCACGGGTGGGCGAGGTGC
Source organism: Triticum aestivum (assembly GCF_018294505.1). Taxonomy (NCBI): domain Eukaryota; kingdom Viridiplantae; phylum Streptophyta; class Magnoliopsida; order Poales; family Poaceae; genus Triticum; species Triticum aestivum. The sequence goes on from NC_057797.1 coordinate 12,333,417, forward strand.
AGCAAGAGCTCCAGGCTCTCGTGAAGAAGCACGAGACATTGGAGCTTGACTCGAAGACGCGAGAGTCCGAGCTTGCCGCGGCCCTCGAGAGCACCAGGCATGCCAAGGCTGAAGCTCAAAAGGCCCTCCAGGAAACTGAGGCGACGAAGAAGATAGCGGCGGGTAAGGCATTCATTATGCAAAGAAAGCATGTGAAAGTAAATTACGTGTTACTTACCCGAGTCCGGAGCTCTCCAGGAGCATTCGCAGATTTGCTCCGCAGCGTGTCGGATGCCGCAAAGTACTACCGAGCCGAGGACGGGAGCTCGACGGAGAAGGTGTTCTGGTCTCAGTATACTGAGGCCGAACACCCGGTGCCCTTAAGCGACCAGCTGAAGCAATTGGTCGAGCTCCATAAGGCGGCCGAACCGGCCATGAAGGGTCTTATAGTCCGGCTCTGGCCTGGAGATGCCATGCCAGGGAGCTACTTTGGGCTGGTGAGGCGGCTTGTGGATGCCTGCCCTCGGTTAGAAGTCATCAAGCGGTCCGTCTGCATCCAGGGCGCCCGCAGGCGCTTGCCCGTGTTAAAGTACACTAGGCCAAGATGGACGCTGAGAAGCTGGTGAAGGAGGGACCACCGCAGGGCAAGGAGCATCGCCACCCTGAAATGTATTATGAGTGCGTCCTGAAGGGTGCCCGCCTTATGGCGGAGGAGTGTTCCAAAGATGTAATTTTTGAGTGAACTTGCTCGTGTGATCCTATATTATGAAAACTTGTTCATATGCGCTATGCAACGCTTGTTTGAATTTAAAATATTACCTTCTGTGCGGCTGTTTATCAAATCTGAGAGATGGCGAGTCGTCGGCTTCTGCCCCTATGCCGCGAGTGCTGGGGTGTTCGGGATAAATCTGAGCACTCTTTTCCCCATTCTTGGGTCCTTCGAGGGAGGTGCTCAGCGCAACGAACAAGGCAATCAGACTATAATGCTTTATCACTCTCACTTAGCCTTAGAAGTCTACAATTTTAAATTTTGGCGAAGCCCCTAGTATTCGAAAGGCCGAATTCGGGGCACTATACACGCCTAAGCCGGACAAAGCCGACTCCCCCTAAGCGGCATAAGTCTTTAGGGACTCGAGACCTCTCGAACAGCGACCAGCTCTCGCCTTATCATGATAGTCAGTTTGAGCTTTCTCTACTGAGGTGCTTGCCCTGATGAACTGGGGCACAATCGCAGTAGTTCTCCCAGTGCTACCTTAGCCGATATAGCGGAACGTAAGGTACCAAAACATGGCAGCCGGGCAAAACCAACTATTGACCCAAGACATGATTCGGAGCTGATGCATATAATGCTATAAGTTTGGGGTGCCGCACTGTCAAAAGTGTTCGGACTTCTCACGCCGTATTATGGGGTACGCTTAAGCCCCTGGCGTATTGGCCATACCAGAGTGTACGGGTGCTGAATGTTGAATGAACATATATATAAGAAAGAATAGAGAATGCGATAATAGACTAGTGCTATGCATTGTTTATTCAAAAAGGTGTGTCGAAGCATAATGATACAAGTAGTACGATAAGCAAAAAGTAGGACTATTTGACATGTCCCCTCCAAGGGCAAGCTGCGGAATGGTATTTAAAGCAGGTATTTCACTCGTTATCAGAGACCACCTAGGAGTTCCATGGTGCGACGTAGCTTTCTGCCTCCTTGGTTATTGTATCGTGTGTCCGGTAATTGCACCGCCGGACGGGGTTTCCAGAGAGTAGACTCCTGAAAGAGAGAAATAAATAACCAAACGGGAAGCCCCTAGTGCGGTTGAGCCGCGTTTTGAGGCGTGCCGTAGTCGTGCCCCCTCCCCCACCTATGCCCATGGTATTTTCAATGTGTAATTATGTACGCGTGGCACGTATTTCGCCGTTTGGCTGGGACTGGGGTGGGGGCCGCATTGCTATGCGAGCTCGGAACGTCCCAGGTGGTCTTGTTGCAGATTACTCCGGGCGCTCTTGACGGTGACGGGTGTTTAATCGCCGAACTGGTGGAGTGCCTTAAGAGGCTGCTTTGTGCTTCTGCTGCGAGGGCCGCAGTGTGCTCCTCAGTTCGGAGAGAGCGCTCTGTGTTTTCATTGACTATGATGACCCCCCGAGGTCCTGGCATCTTGAGCTTGAGGTATGCATAATGCGGTACCCCATTGAATCTCACAAATGCGGTTCGCCCGAGCAGGGCGTGATAGCCACTGCGGAACGGGACTATATCAAAGATTAACTCCTCGTTTCGGAAGTTATCTGGGGATCCGAAGACCACTTCCAGTGTGACTGAACCTGTACAATGTGCCTCTACACCTGGTATGACGCCTTTGAAGGTCGTTTTTGTGGGTTTGGTCTTTGAGGGGTCTATACCCATTTTACGCACTTTGTCCTGATAAAGCAGGTTCAGGCTGCTGCCGCCGGCCATAAGGACTCGAGTGAGGTGAAATCCGTCGATGATTGGGTCTAGGACCAGTGCGGCGAATCCGCCATGATGGATACTAGTGGGGTGGTCCCTGCGATCGAAGGTAATCGGACAGGAGGACCATGGGTTGAACTTTGGGGCGACTGGCTCCAACGCATATACGTCCCTTAGCGCACGCTTCCGTTCCCTCTTGGGATGTGGGTTGCGTATATCATGCTCAGCGTCCGCACTTGTGGGGGGAACCTCTTCTGTCCTCCGGTGTTCGGCGGCCGGGGCTCCTCCTCATCATCGCTATGCAACCCCTTATCCTTGCTTTCGGCATTTAACTTGCCGGCCTACTTGAACAGCCAACATTCCTTGTTGGTGTGGTTAGCTGGCTTGTCGGGGGTGCCGTGTATTTGACACGAGCGATCGAGTATACGGTCCAAACTGGACGGGCCGGAGTGCTTCTTTTGAATGGCTTTTTCCACTGACCGGGTTTGGAGCCTCTGAATCCGGCATTGACTGTCGTATCCTCGGTATTGTCGCTGTTGATGCGGCTCTTGTGTTTGTTGCGACGTGACCTGCCATTGCTATCCTTGGTATCCGAAGTACCAAGGTTCTTTGATATGTTATTGCTGCGAGCCAGCCAACTGTCCTCTCCCGCGCAAAAGCGGGTCATGAGTGTCGTGAGGGCTGCCATAGATTTCGGCTTTTCCTGGCCAAGGTCCTGTGCGAGCCACTCGTCGCGGATGTTGTGCTTAAAAGCAGCTAGGGCCTCTGCATCCGGACAGCCGACAATTTGATTTTTCTTTGTGAGGAACCGTGTCCAGAATTGCGTGGCCGATTCCTCTGGCTGCTGAATTATGTGGCTCAAGTCATCGGCATCTGGTGGTCACACATCAGTGCCCTGGAAGTTGTCGAGGAATGCGGCTTCCAGATCTTCCCAACAGCCAATGGATTCTGCTAGCACGCTGTTGATCCAATGCCGAGATGGTCCTTTGAGTTTGAGTGGGAGGTATTTGATGGCGTGTAGATCGTCACCGCGGGCCATGTGGATGTGCAGGAGGTAGTCCTCGATCCATAACGCAGGATCTGTTGTACCATCGTATGACTCGATATTTACGGGTTTGAAACCCTCCGGGATTTGGTGATCCATTACTTTGTCTGTGAAGCATAGGGGGTGTGCGGCACCTCTGTACTGGGCTATATCGCGACGCAGCTCAAATGAGTCTTGTCCGCTGTGTTCGGCCTGGACGGATTTACTTTTACTGTATCCGGCGTGACGGTTATCGTCTCACGTAGTGGCGCACCCTCGTGATCCGTAGATCGATCTTCCGTGTTTTGCTTTGTCATCCAATACGTCTCGCGGGTCTAGCTTATTTCCCCGTGCCTTGACATTTTTATTTGAGTGGCGTCGGGGTGCGGGCTGAGCTTTCGGCTGAAATGCCTCTCTGTCTCGGCCACGAGGTGGCCGATCAGCCGCGTCATACGCTAGAGATGTACGCTTTAATGCTTCCTCCTCTAATCGGGGTAGCAACCTGCGCTTTGGGTAACTCTTGGAGGGGCGTTCGAGTTCATATTCCTCGGCCGCCAGGACTTCAGTCCATCTGTCAGCTAGCAAATCTTGATCAGCTTGAAGTTGCTGCTGCTTTTTCTTAAGGCTATTTGCCATGGCTATAAGCCGACGCTTGAAGCGCTCTTGCTCGACGGGATCCTCAGGCACGACAAATTCTTCATCGTCGAGGCTTGCCTCGTCTTCGAAGGGAGGCATGTAATTATCATCCTCTGCCTCTCCATATGCCGCCCTCTCAGGAGGGCTGGCTTCTCCATCCTCCTGCTCTAAATCTTGCTGGAGGGGATTGTCGTCATCTTCGGCACTGTCCGGAGTACTATTATCTCCTGTGCTGGTATCACCGCTTTTGCTTTGGCGAGACTTAGAGCGGCGCCGCTGACGTCGGTGCATGGGTTGCTTCTTGGAGGGGTCATCCTCCGTTGTCCCATCGCCATTGCCTTCTTTGGGTGTATCCACCATATATATATATATATATACATATATATATATATATATATATATATATATATATATATATATATATATATCATATGATGAGGTGGCTGTCCAGTGCCCTGTGGGCAGTGGTTCCTGTTCGTCTCCTACATCGTCGTCCATACCGTCGATGTCTTCGGAGTCTAAGTCAAGCATGTCGGTCAAATCATCGACAGTGGCTACTAGGTGGGTGGTGGGTGGGCGGCGAATTTCTTCGTCATCCGCATCCCAATCCTACCCGACATAGTCTGGCCAGGACTCCCCTAACAACGAGAGAGACCTTAATGAGTTCAGTATGTCGCCGAAGGGCGAATGCTGAAAGATATCCGTGGAGGTGAACTCCATGATCGGCGCCCAGTCGGACTCGATAGGCATGGGCACAGGCGGTTCGGAGTCCGTGGCCGGGGAAGAATCCGGCAGTTTGGCGTGGCTCTCGTGAAGGGTAAGGTCGGTAGTCGACTCGATCGCCGCTGAGAGTGCGGCCTCCGTGGTGGGGTCTATCCACCCGTCCAGGGATGGCGCAATTGGCTCCGAATTGAGGGCCGGAGCGGTTGCCGGTGCGGTCTCCTGAACACTGTCCGATGGCAGAGCTAAATCATGCTCATCGTGACGTTGCGGCGCACTCGGCAGGGGCTCGAATCCGTCGAAGATCGAGTCTCCGCGGATGTCAGTCGTGCAGTTTAAGCTTCCAAACCTGACCTGGTGGCCAGGGGCGTAACTCTCGATCTGCTCCAGATGACCAAGCTAGTTGGCCCGCAGTGCGAAGCCGCCGAATACAAAGATCTGTCCGGGGAGAAAAGTCTCACCCTGGACTGCATCGCTATCGATGATCGAAGGAGCCATCAAGCCTGACGATGACGACACAGAGGAACTCTCAATGAAAGCACCAATGTCGGTGTCAAAACCGGCGGATCTCGGGTAGGGGGTCCCGAACTGTGCGTCTAGGCGGATGGTAACAGGAGACGGGGGACACGATGTTTTTACCCAGGTTCGGGCCCTCTCGATGGAGGTAAAACCCTACTCCTGCTTGATTGATCTTGATGATATGAGTATTACAAGAGTTGATCTACCACGAGATCGAAGAGGCTAAACCATAGAAACCAGCCTATGGTATGATTGTTATTCTTGGTCCTACGGACTAAACCCTCCGGTTTATATAGACATCGGAGGGGGCTAGGGTTACAAAGAGTCGGTTACAAGGAAGGAGATCTACATATCCGTATTGCCAAGCTTGCCTTCCACGCCAAGGAGAGTCCCATCCGAACATGGGTAGAAGTCTTCAATCTTGTATCTTCATAGTCCAATAGTCCGGCCAAAGGTTATAGTCCGGCCGTTCGGACACCCCCTAATCCAGGACTCCTTCAACGGGCGTCTACGAATGCGACAACACTTTCACACATGCATCAGGACCGTGCGATGTTTCAGTGGCATAGCTACACCCCGAGGACCATTCCGAATCCCAGTTGACCTGGAGATCCAGCCCTTTTAATTTCGCCGGACGGGCTTTGACCGGTTGACCTTTTAACCTGGTTGCGATAGGTCAGCCCATAGCAACATCCCAGAACACGGTCTGGACCCAACCCACCACTAGATTCCCTCTGGTTCTACCGCACCCGCATGATTCCCCCCTCCAAGTGATGGCGACACTACAGTCCGTGGAGGGGGGGCCACACCACGGAGCCGCAAGACGGGCGTCTACCCATGCCACATCACTTTCACACATGCATCAGGACCCGTGCGATGTTTCGGTGGCATAGCTACACCCCGAAGGCCACCCCGAATCCCAGTTGACCCGGAGATCTAGCCCTTTGACTTTCACCGAACGAGCTTTGACCGGTGGACATTTTCACCTGGTTGCGATAGGTCAGCCATAGCAACATCCCAGAACATGGTCTGGACCCAACCCACCACTAGATTCCCTCCGGTTCTACCGCACCTGCACAATTCCCCCCTCCAAGTGACGGCGAAAATGCCGTTCGTGGAGGGGGGCCACACCACGGAGACCAAGACGGGCGTCTACGCATGCGACAACACTTTCACACATGCATCAGGGCCCGTGCGATGTTTCGGTGGCATAGCTACACCCCGAAGGCCACCCCGAATCCCAGGTGACCCGGAGATCTAGCCCTTTGACTTCCGCCGAACGGGCTTTTACCGGTGGACATTTTCACCTGGTTGCGATAGATCGGCCCATAGCAACATCCGCGAACACGGTCTGGACCCAACCAACCACTAGATTCCCTCTGGTTTTACTACACCCGGACGATTCCCCCTCAAGTGACAAGTGACGGCGGCGCTTCCGTCTGAGGAGGGGGCCCACACCACGGAGCCTCAAGATGGGGGTCTACGCAGGCCACATCACTTTCACACATGCATCAGGACCCGTGCGATGTTTCGGTGGCATAGCTACACCCCGAAGGCCACCCCATAACCCAGTTGACCCGGAGATCTAGCCCTTTGAATTTCGCCGGATAGGTTTTGACCGGTGGACCTTTTCACCTAGTTGCGATAGGTGAGCCCATAGCTACATCCCTGAACGCGGTCTCGACCCAACCCACCACTAGATTCCCTCTGGTTCTACCGCAACCGCACGATCCCCCCTCCAAGTGACGGCAGCACTACCGTCCGTGGAGGGGGGCCACACCATGGAGACCAAGACGGGTGTCTACGCATGCGACAACACTTTCACACATGCATCAGGACCCGTGCGATGTTTCGGTGGCATAGCTGCACCCCGAAGGCCACCCCTAATCCCAGTTGACCCAGAGATCTAGCCCTTTGACTTTCACCGGATGAGCTTTTACCGGTGGACCTTTTCACCTGGTTGTGATAGGTCAGCCTATAGCAACATCCCTGAACACGGTCTGGACCAAACCCGCTACTAGATTCCCTCCGGTTCTACCGCACCCGCACGATTCCCCCCTCCAAGTGATGGCGGCACTGCCGTCTGTGGAGGGGGGCCACACCACGGAGCCCCAAGACGGGCGTCTACGCATGCCACATCACTTTCACATATGCATTAGGACTCGTGCGATGTTTCGGTGGCATAGCTACACCCTGAAGGCCACCCCAAGTCCTTGTTGACCCGGAGATCTAGCCCTTTGACTTTCACCGGATGGGCTTTGACCGGTGGACCTTTTCACCGGGTTGCCATAGGTCAGCCCATAGCAACATCCCCGAACACGATCTGGACCGAACCCACCACTAGATTCCCTGCGGTTCTACCGCACCCGCACGATTCCCCCCTCCAAGTCACGGCGGCACTGCCTTCCGTGAATGGGGGGCGACACCACGGAGCCCCAAGACAGGCGTCTACGGATGCCACATCAGTTTCACACATGCATCAGGACCCGTGCGATGTTTCGGTCGCATAGCTACACCTCAAAGGCCACCCTGAATCCCAGTTGATCCGGAGATCTATCCATTTGACTTTCGCCGGATGGGCTTTGACCGGTGGACCTTCTCACCTAGTTGTGATAGGTCAGCCCATAGCAACATCCACGAACATGGTCTGGACCCAACCCACCACTAGCTTCCCTCCGGTTTTACCGCACCCGGACGATTCCCCCCTCCAAGTGACAAGTGACGGCGGCACTGCCGTCCGTGGAGGGGGGCCACACCACGGAGCCCCAAGACGGGGGTCTACGCATGCCACATCACTTTCACACATGCATCAGGACCCGTGCGATGTTTCGGTGGCATAGGTACACCCCGAAGGCCACCCCATAACCCAGTTGACCCGGAGATCTAGGCCTTTGAATTTCGCCGGACAGGTTTTGACCGGTGGACGTTTTCACCTGGATGTGATAGGTCAACCTATAGCAACATCCCTGAACACGGTCTCGACCCAACCCACCACTAGATTCCCTCCGGTTCTACCACACCCGCATGATCCCCCCTCCAAGTGACGGCAGCACTGCCGTCCGTGGAAGGGGGCCACACCACGGAGACCAAGACGGGCATCTACGCATGCGACAACACTTCACACATGCATCAAGACCCGTGTGATGTTTTGGTGGCATAGCTACACCCCGAAGGTGACCCCTAATCCCAGTTGACCCGGAGATCTAGCCCTTTGACTTTCACCGGACGAGCTTTTACCGGTGGACCTTTTCACCTGGTTGTGATAGGTCAGCCTATAGCAACATCCCTGAAGATGGTCTGGACCAAACCCGCTACTATATTCCCTCCGGTTCTACCGCACCCGCACGATTCCCCCCTCCAAGTGACGGCGGCACTGCCGTCTGTGGTGGGGGGTCACACCACGGAGCCCCAAGACGGGCGTCTACACATGCCACATCACTTTCAGATATGCATTAGGACTCTTGTGATGTTTCGGTGGCATAGCTACACCCCGAAGGCCACCCCGAGTCCCAGTTGACCCGGAGATCTAGCCCTTTGACTTTAGCCGGATGGGCTTTGACCGGTGGACCTTTTCACCTGGTTGCCATAGGTCAGCCCATAGCAACATCCCCGAACACGGTCTGGACCCAACCCACCACTAGATTCCCTCTGGTTCTACCGCACCCGCACGATTCCCCCCTCCAAGTCACGGCGGCACTGCCTTCCGTGGATGGGGGGGAACAACACGGAGCCCCAAGACGGGCGTCTACGGATGCCACATCAGTTTCACACATGCATCAGGACCCGTGCGATGTTTCGGTGGCATAGCTACACCTCGAAGGCCACCCCGAATCCCAGTTGATCCGGAGATCTATCCATTTGACTTTCGCCAGATGGGCTTTGACAGGTGGACCTTCTCACCTAGTTGCGATAGGTCATCCCATAGCAACATCCACGAACATGGTCTGGACCCAACCCACCACTAGATTCCCTCCGGTTTTACTGCACCCGGACGATTCCCCCCTCCAAGTGACAAGTGACGGCGGCACTGCCGTCCGTGGAGGGGGGCCACACCACGGAGCCCCAAGACGGGCGTCTATGCATGCCACATCACTTTCACACATGCATCAGGACTCGTGTGATGTTTCGGTGGCATAGCAACACCCCGAATGCCACCCCATATCCCAGTTGACCTGGAGATCTAGCCCTTTGAATTTCGCCAGGCAGGTTTTGACCGGTAGACCTTTTCACCTGGTTGCGATAGGTCAGCCCATAGCAACATCCCCAAACGCGGTCTCGATCCATCCCACCACTAGATTCCCTCCGGTTCTACCGCACCCGCACGATCGATCCCCCCTCCAAGTGACGGCGGCACTGCCGTCCGTAGAGGGGGGCCACACCATGGAGCCCAAGACGAGCGTCTACGGATGCGACAACACTTTCAGACATGCATCAGGACCCGTGCGATGTTTCGGTGGCATATCTACACCCCGAAGGCCACCCCGAATCCCAGTTGACCTGCAGATCTAGCCCTTTCACTTTCGCTAGACGGGCTTTGACCGGTGGACCTTTTAACCTGGTTGCGAGAGGTCAGCCCATAGCAACATCCCAGAACACGGTCTGGACCCAACCCACCACTAGATTCCCTCCGGTTCTATCGCACCCGGACGACTGCCCCCTCCAAGTGACAGTGACACTGCCGTCCGTGGAGGGGGGGCACACCACAGAGCCAAAAGACGGGTGTCTACGCATGCCACATCACTTTCACACATGCATCAGGACCCGTGCAATGTTTCGGTGGCATAGCTACACCACGAAGGCCACCGCGAATCCCAGTTGACCCGGAGATCTAGCCCTTTGATTTTCGCCAAACGGGCTTTGACCGGTGGACATGTTCACCTGGTTGCGATAGGTCAGCCCATAGCAACATCCCCGAAAACGGTCTGGACCCAATCCACCACTAGATTCCCTCCGGTTTTACTGCACCCGGACGATTCCCCCTCCATGTGACAACTGACGGCGGCACTGCCCTCCATGGAGGGGGCTGCTACCTCTTGAGCACTGCGTTGGTTTTCCCCGAAGAGGAGAGGATGATGAAGCAAAGTAGCGTTAGTATTTCCCTTAGTTTTTGAGAACCAAGGTATCAATCCAGTAGGAGGCTACACGCAAGTCCCTCCTACCTACACAAAAGCAATAGCTCCTCGCAATCAACGGGATTAGGGGTTGTCAATCCCTTCACGGTCACTTACGAGAGTGAGATCTGAGAGAGATGATAGATAATATTTTTGGTATTTTTGGTATAGAGATGCAAAGTGAAAAGTAAAAGGCAAAGTAAAAAAGCAAAGCAATAATAAAGTGCTGGAGATTGATATGATGAGAATAGACCCGGGGGGCATAGATTTCACTAGTGGCTTCTCTCAAGAGCATAAGTATTCTACGGTGGGTGAACAAATTACTGTTGAGCAATTGACAGAATTGAGCATAGTTATGAGAATATCTAGGTATGATCATGTATATAGGCATCACGTCCGAGACAAGTAGACCGACTCCTGCCTGCATCTACTACTATTACTCCACTCATCGACCGCTATCCAGCATGCATCTAGAGTATTAAGTTAAAAACAGAGTAACGCCTTAAGAAAGATGACATGATGTAGAGGGATAGTTTCATGCAATATGATAAAAACCTCATCTTGTTATCCTCAATGGCAACAATACAATACGTGCCTTGCTGCCCCTTCTGTCACTGGGAAATGACACCGCAAGATTGAACCCAAAGCTAAGCACTTCTCCCATGGCAAGAAAAACCAATCTAGTAGGCCAAACCAAACTGATAATTCGAAGAGACTTGCAAAGATAACCAATCATACATAAAAGAATTCAGAGAAGATTCAAATATTATTCATAGATAGACTTGATCATAAACTCACAATTCATCGGTCTCAATAAACACACCGCAAAAAGAAGATTACATCGAATAGATCTCCACGAGAGAGGGGGAGAACATTGTATTGAGATCCAAAAAGAGAGAAGAAGCCATCTAGCTAATAACTATGGACCTGAAGGTCTGAGGTAAACTACTCACACTTCATCGGAGAGGCTATGATGATGTAGAAGCCCTCCGTGATGACGGCCCTCTCCGGCGGAGCTCCGGAACAGGCCCCAAGATGGGATCTCGTGGATATAGAAAGTTGCGGCAGTGGAATTAGGTTTTTGGCTCCGTATCTGATCGTTTGGGGGTACGTAGGTATATATAGGAGGAAGGAGGACGTCGGTGGAGCAACAGGGGGCCTACGAGGCAGGGGGATCCATAGGGGGGGCGCGCCCCCCACCCTCGTGACCGCCTCTTTTGTTCCTTGGCGTAGGGTCCAAGTCTCCTGGATCACGTTCAGTGAGAAAATCACGTTCCCGAAGGTTTCATTCCGTTTGGACCCCGTTTGATATTCCGTTTATTCGAAATAGTGAAATAGGCAAAAAAACAGGAATTCTGGGCTGGGCCTCCGGTTAATAGGTTAGTCCCAAAAATAATATGAAAGTGGAAAATAAAGCCCAATATAGTCCAAAACAGTAGATAATATAGCATGGAGCAATCAAAAAATATAGATACGTTGGAGACGTATCAGGCATCCCCAAGATTAATTCCTGCTCGTCCTCGAGTAGGTAAATGATAAAAAGAGAATTTTTGATGCGGAGTGCTACTTGGCATAATTTCAATGCAAATCTTCTTAATTGTGGTATGAATATTCAGATTCAAAAGATTCAATAAAAAAGTTCATGTTGACATAAAAATAATAATACTTCAAGCATACTAACAAAGCAATTATGTCTTCTCAAAATAACATGGCCAAAGAAAGTTATCCCTACAAAATCATATAGTCTGGCTATGCTCTATCTTCACCACACAAAGTATTTAAATCATGCACAACCCTGATGACAAGCCAAGCAATTGTTTCATACTTTAACATTTTCAAAACTTTTTCGATCTTCACGCAATACATGAGCGTGAGCCATGGATATAGCATTATATGTGTATTAGAATGGTGGTTGTGGAGAAGACAAAAAGAGGGGAAGATAGTCTCACATCAACTAGGCATATCAACGGGCTATGGAGATTCCCATCAATAGATATCAATGTGAGTGAGTAGGGATTGCCATGCAACGGATGCACTAGAGCTATAAGTATATGAAAGCTCAACAAAAGAAACTAAGTGGGTGTGCATCCAACTCGCTTGATCTCGAAGACCTAGGGAAATTTGAGGAAGCCCATCATTGGAATATACAAGCCAAGTTCTATAATGAAAAATTCCCACTAGTATATGAAAGTGACAAAATGAGAGACTCTCTATCATGAAGATCATGGTGCTACTTTGAAGCACAAGTGTGGTAAAAGGATAGTAACATTGTCCCTTCTCTCTTTTTCTCTCTTTTTTTATCTTTTTTATTTGGGCCTTTTCTCTTTTTTTCTCTTTTTTTTTCGTCCGGAGTCTCATCCCGACATGTGGGGGAATCATAGTCTCCATCATCCTTTCCTCACTTGGGACAATGCTCTAAATATGATGATCATCACACTTTTATTTTTCTTACAATTCAACAATTACAACTCAATACTTAGAACAAAATATGACTCTATATGAATGCCTCCGGCGGCGTACCGGGATATGCAATGAATCAAGAGTGACATATATGAAAGAATTACGAACGGTGGCTTTGCCACAAATACGATGTCAACTACATGATCATGCTAGCAATATGACAATGATGGAGCGTGTCATAATAAACGGAACAGTAGAAAGTTGCATGGCAATATATCTCGGAATGGCTATGGAAATGCCATGATAGGTAGGTATGGTGGCTGTTTTGAGGAAGGTATATGGTGGGTGTATGATACCGGCGAAAAGTGTGTGGTATTAGAGAGGCTAGCAATGGTGGAAGGATGGGAAAAGTGCGTATAATCCATGGACTCAACATTAGTCATAAAGAACTGATATACTTATTGCAAAAATCTAGAAGTTATCAAAGCAAAGTATTACGCGCATGCTCCTATGGGGATAGATTGGTAGGAAAAGACCATCGCTCGTCCCCGACCGCCACTCATAAGGAAGACAATCAATAAATAAATCATGCTCCGACTTCATCACATAACGGTTCACCATACGTGCATGTTATGGGAATCACAAACTTTAACACAAGTATTTCTCAAATTCACAACTACTCAACTAGCATGACTCTAATATCACCATCTTCATATCTCAAAACAATTATCAAGCATCAATATTTTATTAGTATTCAACGCACTCAAAAGAAAGTTTCACAAATCTTGAATACCAAGCATATTATTATTAAGCAAATTACCATGCTATTAAGACTCTAAAAATAATCTAAGTGAAGCATGAGAGATCAATAGTTTCTTTAAAAAAAATCCACCATCGTGCTCTAAAAGATCTAAGTGAAGCACATAGAGCAAAATTATAACGCTCAAAATATATAAGTGAAGCACATAGAGCAAAACTACATAGCTCAAAATATATAAGTGAAGCACATAGAGTATTCTATCAAATTCCAATTCATGTATGGCTCTCTCAAAAGGTGTGTACAGCAAGGATGATTGTGGCACACTAACAAACAAAGACACAAATAATACAAGATGCTCCAAGCAAAACACATATCATGTGGTGAATAAAAATATAGCTCCAAGTAAAATTACCGATGGAAGTAGACGAAAGAGGGGATGCCTTCCGGGGCATCCCCAAGCTTTGACTTTTTGGTGTCCTTGGATTATCTTGGGGTGCCATGGGCATCGCCAAGCTTAGGCCCTTGCCACTCCTTGTTCCATAATCCATCAAAAGATTTCACCCAAAACTTGAAAACTTCACAACACAAAACTCAATAGAAATCTCGTGAGCTCCGTTAGAGAAAGAAAACAAAAGACCACTTCAAGGTACTGTAATGAACTCATTCTTTATTTATATTGGTGTTAAACCTACTGTATTCTACCTTCTCTATGGATTATGAACTATTTTACTAGCCATAGATTCATCAAAATAAGCAAACAACACACGAAAAACAGAATCTGTCAAAAACAGAACAGTCTGTAGTAATCTGTAACTAACGCAAACTTCTGGAACTCACAAAAATCTACAAAAATAGGAAGACCTAGAAAATTTGTTTATTGATCAGCAGCAATTGGAATCAGTATTTTATCACGTCTTGGTCATGTTTAACAATTCGGGCACTGAGCACAAAGTTTCTGGAAATTACAGCAAGATCAAATAACTATCATCCAAGAAGATCCTATAGGTCTAACTTGGCACAAACACTAATTAAAACACAAAACCACATCCAAACAGAAGGTAGATGGATTATTTATTACTAAGCATTAAGGAAAAATATTGGGTTGTCTCCAAACAAGCGATTTTCTTTAAAGCCTTTTTAGCTAGGCATTGAGATTTCAATGATGCTCACAACAAAGAGAGCATCATAAAACCTGTGACAAACACACTTAAGTCTAACATACTTCCTATGCATAGGCTTATTATAGGAAAACAAATTATCAAGGCAAGCAAAAACTAGCATATGCAAGGAAGCGGAAAGAAACAATAGCAATCTCAACATAACGAGAGGTAATATAGTAACATGAAAATTTCTACAACCATATTTTCCTCTCTCATAATAATTACATGTAGGATCATAAGAAAATTCAATAAAATAGCTATCACATAAAATATTTTCAACACGATCCACATGCATGCAAAGTTAACACTCTTCCGAAATAGTGGGATTAACATTAACTAAAGTCATGACCTCTCCAAACCCACTTTTATCAAAAATTTCATAAGATTGAATATTCTCCAAATATGTGGGATCTAAAGTTGACACTCTTCCAAACCCACTTTCAATATTATTGCAAATACTATTATCAATCTTATATTCATCATGGGGCTTAAATAAATTTTCAAGATCATAAGAAGAATCACCCCAATCATGATCATTGCAACAAGTAGTAGATATAGCAAAACTAGCATCCCAAGCTTAGGGTTTTGCATATTATTAGGATAATTGACATCAAGAGAATTTATAGTGAAATCATTGAAACCATGCTTTTCATCGAGGGAGCTATCAAGCATGGGTGCAATAGCAAAATCTCATTTTTAACATAAGGAACTATAGCAAATTCGTCTTCATAAATATTGGCATCATGGCCACAAGAATAGCAAGCATCATGTTCATCAAGGGATATTTCAACCAAATCATCGGAATCATCATTATCTATAGATTCATGCATATCATTATTTTCTTCCAAAGCAATGGTCATTCTTTCAATAAATTCTTGGACATAGACATTATGAGCCAAGTTTTCATTGCAATATTTAAGTATGACGGAATTTTCAGATTTGTTGAGAGTAAAATCATACTTTTCAATCAAAGAAGCAACTTCATGAGCACCCTTAGAAACGACAAATTCTTCAATTTGTTCGATATCATAGTAACTATAAAACACCCCTTGCATAAGAAGATAAAATTTCATTATCATTGAACTCACATAGGTAGGGAAGGTGTTTTTTAGGGTTCTTAGAGCAACAAGTAAAATCACACATTTCACAAAGATTCCAAGCATAGCATAGCAAACTATTTATATGATACCGTAAGAGTCTCCCTTTTTCAGACAAACGATGACGCACAAAATGATCATGCTCATCTAAAGATTTCCCATCAACTAGGCTAGCTGGGGTTTCAGCACGAGCGCATAAGGATCGAAGATGATCCAAGTACAACACTTTTAAGTGGATCCATATCAATAGATTTTTAGCAAGCAAAGATGCAAGCAAATAGAAGGCACGCGGAAACGCAAACAAAGATACATACGGGAAGAAGGCGAACGGAAAAGAGACGGCGAATAAAACGGCAAGGGTGAAGTGGGGGAGAGGAAAACGAGAGGCAAATGGCAACTAATGTAATGCGGGAGATAGGGATTGTGATGGGTACTTGGTATGTTGACTTTTGGGCAGATTCCTCGGCAATGGCGCCAGAAATTCTTCTTGCTACATCTTGAGGACTGCGTTGGTTTTCCCCGAAGAGGAGAGGATGATGCAGCAAAGTAGCGTAAGTATTTCCCTCAGTTTTTGAGAACCAATGTATCAATCCAGTAGGAGGCTACACGCAAGTCCCTCGTACCTACACAAAAGAAATAGCTCCTCGCAACCAACGCGATTAGGGGTTGTCAATCCCTTCACGGTCCCTTACGAGAGTGAGATCTGATAGAGATGATAGATAATATTTTTGGTATTTTTGGTATAGAGATGCAAAGTGAAAAGTAAAAGGCAAAGTAAAAAGGAAAGAAATAATAAAGTGATGGAGATTGATTTGATGAGAATAGACCCGGGGGCCATAGGTTTCACTAGTGGCTTCTCTCAAGAGCATAAGTATTCTACGGTGGGTAAACAAATTACTGTTGAGCAATTGACAGAATTGAGCATAGTTATGAGAATATATAGGTATGATCATGTATATAGGCATCACAGCCGAGACAAGTAGACCGACTCCTGCCTGCATCTACTACTATTACTCCACTCATCGACCGCTATCCAGCATGCATCTAGAGTATTAAGTTAAAAACAGAGTAACGCCTTAAGCAAGATGAAATGATGTAGAGGGATAGTTTCATGCAATATAATAAAAACCCCATCTTGTTATCCTCGATGGCAACAATACAATACGTGCCTTGCTGCCCCTTCTGTCACTGGGAAAGGACACCGCAAGATTGAACCCAAAGCTAAGCACTTCTCCCATGGCAAGAAAAACCAATCTAGTAGGCCAAACCAAACTGATAATTCGAAGAGACTTGCAAAGATAACCAATCATCCATAAAAGAATGCGGAGAAGAGTCAAATATTATTCATAGATAGACTTGATCATAAACCCACAATTCATCGATCTCAACAAACACACCGCAAAAAGAAGATTACATCGAATAGATCTCCACGAGAGAGGGGGAGAACATTGTATTGAGATCCAAAAAAGAGGGAAGAAGCCATCTAGCTAATAACTATGGACCTGAAGGTCTGAGGTAAACTACTCACACTTCATCGGAGAGCCTATGATGATGTAGAAGCCCTCCGTGATGACGGCCCTCTTCGGCGGAGCTCCGGAACAGGCCCCAAGATGGGATCTCGTGGATACAGAAAGTTGCGGCAGTGGAATTAGGTTTTTGGCTCCGTATCTGATCGTTTGGGCGTACGTAGGTATATATAGGAGGAAGGAGTACGTCGGTGGAGCAACAGGGGGCCCACAAGGCAGGGGGCGCGCCCCCACCCTCGTCACCGCCTCTTTTTTTCCTTGGCGTAGGGTCCAAGTCTCTTGGATCACGTTCGGTGAGAAAATCACGTTCCCGAAGGTTTCATTCCGTTTGGACTCCGTTTGATATTCCGTTTCTTCGAAACACTGAAGTAGGCAAAAAACAACAATTCTGGGCTAGGCCTCCGGTTAATAGGTTAGTCCCAAAAATAATATGAAAGTGGAAAATAAAGCCCAATATAGTCCAAAACAATAGATAATATAGCATGGAGCAATAAAAAATTATAGATACGTTGGAGACGTATCAGGGGGCCACACCACGGAGCCCCAAGACGGGGGTCTACGCATGCCACATCACTTTCACACATGCATCAGGACCCGTGCGATGTTTCGGTGGCATAGCTACACCCCAAAGGCCACCCCGTATCCCAGTTGACCCGAAGATCTAGCCCTTTGAATTTCGCCGAACGGGTTTTGACCAGTGGACCTTTTCACCTGGTTGCGATAGGTCAGCCCATAGCAACATCCCAGAACGCGGTCTAGACCCAACCCACCACTAGATACCCTCCGGTTCTACCACACCCGCATGATCCCCCCCTCCAAGTGACGGCGGCACTACCGTCCGTGGAGGGGGGCCACACCACGGAGCCCAAGACGGGCGTCTACGCATGCGACAACACTTTCACACATGCATCAGGACCCGTGCGATGCTTCGGTGGCATAGCTACACCCCGAAGGCCACCCCTAATCCCAGTTGACCCGGAGATCTAGCCCTTTGACTTTCATCGGACGAGCTTTTACCGGTGGACCTTTTCATCTGGTTGTGATAGGTCAGCCTATAGCAACATCCCTGAACACGGTCTGGACCTCTTGAGCACTGCGTTGGATTTCCTTGAAGAGGAAAGGATGATGCAGCAAAGTAGCGTAAGTATTTTCCTCAGTTTTTGAGAAGCAAGGTATCAATCCAGTAGGAGGCTATGCGCGAGTCCCTCGTACGTACACAAAATGAATAACTCCTCGCAACCAACGCGATAAGGGGTTGTCAATCCCTTCATGGTCACTTACGATACTGAGATCTGATAGATATGATAGGATAATATTTTTGTGATAAAGATGCAACGTAAAATAAAAGCAAAGTAAAAAAGCAAAGGCAATAATAAAGTGTTGGAAGATTAATATGATGAAGATAGACTCGGGGGCCATAGGTTTCACTAGTGGCTTCTCTCAAGAGCATAAGTATTTTACGGTGGGTGAACGAATTACTATTGAGCAATTGACAGAATTGAGCATAGTTATGAGAATATCTAGGTATGATCATGTATATAGGCATCACGTCCGAGACAAGTAGACCGACTCCTGCCTGCATCTACTACTATTACTCCACTCATCGACCGCTATCCAGCATGCATCTAGAGTATTAAGTTCATGAAAACAGAGTAACGCCTTAAGCAAGATGACATGATGTAGAGGGATCAATTCATGCAATATGATAAAAACCCCATCTTGTTATCCTCGATGGCAACAATACAATACGTGCCTTGTTGCCCCTACTGTCACTGGGAAAGGACAACGCAAGATTGAACCCAAAGCTAAGCACTTCTCCCATTGCAAGAAAAACCAATCTAGTAGGCCAAACCAAACTGATAATTCGAAGAGACTTGCAAAGATAACCAATCATACATAAAAGAATTCAGAGAAGATTAAAATATTGTTCATAGATAATCTTGATCATAAACCCACAATTCATCGTCTCAACAAACACATCGCAAAAAGAAGATTACATCGAATAGATTTCCACGAGAGAGGGGGAGAACATTGTATTGAGATCCAAAAAGAGAGAAGAAGCCATCTAGCTACTAACTATGGACCCGAAGGTCTGAGGTAAACTACTCACACTTCATCGCAGGGGCTATGATGATGATGTAGAAGCCCTCCGTGGTGGATGCCCCCTCCGGTGGAGCTCCGGGACAGGCCCCAAGATGGGATCTCATGGGTACAGAAGGTTGCGGCGGTGGAATTAGGTTTTTGGCTCCGTATCTGATCGTTTGGGGGTACGTAGGTATATATAGGAGGAAGAAGTACGTCGGTGGAGCAACATGGGGCCCATGAGGGTGGAGGGCGCGCCCCTCTACCTCGTGCCCACCTCGAAGCTTCCTTAACTTAGCGTCCAAGTCTCCTGGATCACGTTCGGTGAGAAAATCACGTTCCCGAAGGTTTCATTCCGTTTGGACTCCGTTTGATATTCCTTTTCTGCAAAACTCCGAAATAGGCAAAAAACAACAATTCTGAGCTGGGCCTCCGGTTAATAGGTTAGTCCCAAAAATAATATATAAGTGGATAATAAAGCCCAATATTGTCCAAAACAGTAGATAATATAGCATGGAGCAATCAAAAATTATAGATACGTTGGAGACGTATCACGCACCCGCACGATTCCCCCCTCCAAATGACGGCGGCAGTGCCATCTGTGGAAGGGGGCCACACCATGGAGCCCTAAGACGGGCGTCTACGCATGCCACATCACTTTCACATATGCATTAGGACTCGTGCAATGTTTCGGTGGCATAGCTACACCCCGAAGGCCACCCCGGACCAAGTTGACCCGGAGATTTAGCCCTTTGACTTTCGCCGGACGGGCTTTGACCGATGGACCTTTTAACCTAGTTGCAATAGATCAGCCCATAGCAACATCCCATAACACGGTCTGCACCCAACCCACCACTAGATTCCCTCAGGTTCTACCGCACCCGCACGATTCCCCCCTCCAAGTGACGGCGACACTGCCGTCCGTGGAGGGGGGGGGCACACCACGGAGCCGCAAGACGGGTGTCTACGCATGGCACATCACTTTCACACATGCATCAGGACCCGTGCGATGTTTCGGTGGCATAGCAACACCCCGAAGGCCACCCCGAATCCCAGTTGACCCAGAGATCTAGGCCTTTGACTTTTGCCGAACAGGATCTGATCGGTGGACATTTTCACCTGGTTGCAATAGGTTCGCCCATAGCAACATCCCCGAACACGGTCTGGACCTAACCCACCACTAGATTCCCTCCGATTTTACCGCACCCAGACGATTCCCCCCTCCAAGTGACAAGTGACGGTGGCACTACCATCCGTGGAGGGGGGCCACACCACGGAGCCCCTTGACGGGCGTCTACGCATGCCACATCACTTTCACACATGCATCAGGACCCGTGCAATGTTTCGGTGGCATAGATACACCCCAAAGGACACCCAGTATCCCAGTTGACCCGGAGATCTAGCCCTTTGAATTTCGCCGGACGGGTTTTGACTGGTGGACCTTTTCACCTGGTTGCGATAGATCAGCCCATAGCAACATCCCCTAACGCAGTCTCGACCCAACCCACCACTAGATTCCCTCCGGTTCTACCGCACCCGCGCGATCCCCCCTCCAAGTGACGGCGGCACTGCCGTCCGTGGAGGGGGGCCACACTACGGAGCCCAAGACAGCCGTCTACGCATACGACAACACTTTCACACATGCATCAGGGCCCGTGCGATGTTTCGGTGGCATAGCTACACCCCGAAGGCCACGCCGAATCCAAGTTGACCTGGAGATCTAGCCCTTTGAATTTTGCCGGACGGGCTTTTACTGGTGGACCTTTTAACCTGGTCGTGATAGGTCAGCCCATAGCAACATCCCAGAACACGGTCTGGACCAACCTACCACTAGATTCCCTCCGGTTCTACCGCACCCGCATGATTCTCCCCTCCATGTGACGGTGACACTTCCGTCCGTGGAGGGGGGGCACACCACGGAGCCGCAAGATGGGTGTCTACGCATGCCACATAACTTTCACACATGCATCAAGACCCGTGCGATGTTTCGATGGCATAGCTACACCCCGAAGGCCACCCCGAATCCCAGTTGACCCGGAGATCTAGCCCTTTGACTTTCACCGAACGGGCTTTGACCGGTGGACATTTTAACCTGGTTGCGATAGGTCAGCCCATAGAAACATCCCCGAACATGGTCTAGACCCAACCCACACTAGATTCCCTCCGGTTTTACCGCACCCGGACGATTCCCCCTCCAAGTGACAAGTGACGGCAGCACTGCCGTCCGTGGAGGGGGGCCACACCACGGAGCCCCAAGACGGGCGTCTACGCATGCCACATCACTTTCACACATGCATCGGGACCCGTGCGATGTTTCGGTGGCATAGCTACACCCCGAAGGCCACCCCATATCCTAGTTGACCCGGAGATCTAGCCCTTTGAATTCGCCGGACGGGTTTTGACCGGTGGACCTTTTCACCTGGTTGCGATAGGTCAACCCATAGCAACATCCCCGAATGCGGTCTCGACCCAACCCACCACTAGATTCCCTCCGGTTCTACCGCACCCGCATGATCCCCCCCTCCAAGTGACGGCGGCACTGCCATCCGTGGAGGGGGGCCACACCACGGAGCCCAAGACGGGCGCCTACGCATGCGACAACACTTTCACACATGCATCAGGACTCGTGCGATGTTTCGGTGGCATAGATACACCCTGAAGGCCACCCCAAATCCAAGTTGACCCGGAGATCTAGCCCTTTAGCTTTCGCCGGACGGGCTTTGACCGGTGGACATTTTCACCTGGTTGCGATAGGTCAGCCCATAGAAACATCCCCGAACACGGTTTGGCCCCAATCCACCACTAGATTCCCTCCTGTTCTACCGCACCCGCACAATTCCCCCCTCCAAGTGACGGCGGCACTGCCGTCCGTGGAGGGGGCCACACCACGGAGCCCCAAGACAAGCGTCTACGCATGCCACAACACTTTCACATATGCATTAGGACCCGTGCGATGTTTCCGTGGCATAGCTACACCCCGAAGGCCACCCCGATTCCCCCCTCAAACCAGATTCCCTCTGTGTCGACCAATTCCCCCCTCGGTGACACGGCGGCAGCGACGTGCGTGAGTGGGGAAATCGATATACCATCGGGGTATGTTTTTTGTTTAGATAAGGCACATTTATGTTGTGAAAAAAAAGAAAAAAATAATATAAATAAAAAATAAACACAAAATTAAAAAAAAAAATTGGTTGTCGGCGTAGCTGCGCACACGGAGTTACCATGCCATGGATCGATGACGTGGCATTGCACGTAGATTCATGACGTGGTAGAGGGCATGGGCCAGGCCTATGCCGTCGGCATACTCTGCCACAGCAAGGGCCCTCTCTTTCGGATCGATGATGTGGAGACGACGCGGATCGATGATGTCAGCAAATCTATGCCGACGCTTTGCCGTCGGCATAGATATGTTGATGGCCGCCGTTAGCCCCCGTCGGCGTAGCTCCGAAGCCGTCAAACGGTCGCCGCTAACCGGGTAGGTGGCCCCGTGCAATGCCGACGATCGTATCGGCATAGATCGTCATATGCTGACGGCTTTTCTACGCCTACGGGCTGCCCTAGGCCGTCGGCATATGTCTATCTATGCCGACAGGGGCCATCGGCATAGATGAGGTCATCGGCAACTACTTAAATTCTGGTAGTGCTGCATCTATTTCTGGACGTGTTTATAGTTTTGGTTGCAGCATTCATTTGGCAACGAAAACCCTATGCAGACACACTTCACAATTTTGTTCAAGAAATTATCGGGGTAGCCAGAATGTCAATGGGTGCTTTGTGCTCCGACTTATTCTGCGTTAGAAGCCGCAAACCTGGTAAAAACAAAGGTTCGGTGCCGAACTGATGAGATGTCCTTACAGAAGCTGAAGATATTTCTGAGGACAAAACACATTTGCAGAGTGAATCTAATAACATGGTCATCCTTGTGCCTTCTTTCATATGGCAGAGGTGTTCTACATAAAGCGAGAGAAACGATGAGCGGCGGTGTTGAGCTGCTTCCTCGGATGCATGCGCTCCCTGGTTGCAATGAATAAAAGGCACAACATTTGACCACTTTGGCGAAACAACATCGGCTATCAGTTGCTTTGCTATCAAAATAGGCACTCCCTCCGTTTCAAAATAGTTGTCCCTGAGCGCACAGGGGTTTCATAGATTAGACCTTGCAAAAGTGCATGGAAAGTTATATTTGCATATTTTAATTCGTAGGAAAAATGCAACAACACTTACTGGAAGCCAAGGATAAGATTCCGGTGGAGGTGGGACTAGTATTCATTCATTAGATCAATCATCTGTGTTGCTACTGGACTATCAGTTAGGTTCCTTCCTTGTCCTCTTGAGAGCCAAAACTTCAATCAATTAGGTTAATCTTCTCTCCTAGTACATTTTACCTCCCGATTTTTTCCCATTTAGACTAACAACGTCAATCCATTCCCTGCAAAAAAATTAACATCATTCCATATTTTGTTTTTCTACCTGCTTGCGCAACCAATGAGCTTCTTGGCGGCATCACTTAAAAAATGTTTAGAGGGTAGCAAAGTGCTATTAGAGGGAGTAAATTGAACTCTTTCCATTAGAAGATAATTAAGCTTCAATCATACTGTCATACACCATATCATCATCAGCAACTTATACGCAATGTTGGTTCCGTATGCGACACGATGAAAGCTAGGGGAGAAGGAATCCTCCACGTTTGTATCTTCTAAATTCTGAGCGGCCTCCTCATGCTTCTTTCTTATTAATTCTTTAAGGATCTTGCCAAGCTGGTTCCTTTGCGAGACCCTGTCGATGGAAGACATAACTGGATCGTCATGGAGTTGGAACAATTTCTTCAAGAAGCTCCCGGGGCCAGCAGAAACTCTGGATTTCTCGTTCCATATCTCCTCCAGGTTGACACAGGATGTGCTGAACATCCTGTGGAGCACAAGGCCTGGTAGCAAGTAAGGTCGTTTGACAAGGAGGAACATCATGTAATTGGACAACACCTCAATATTTCTCACGGCAGTGTAATCCCCATCTCTGTCCATGACTCTGTTGGCAAGGTACACGTTGGTGGCGATGTGCCAGATAAGGATGTCCTCCTGGAGCTCGACCCTTCCGACGCTGCCCCAGATCTTGTCTAATGATTTGTGCTTCTTCATTGCAAGATCTCCCCACTTTTATCTGAGCAGGCCCAGCGCGTTAATGTTGCCATTGTCTGACATCAGCTCATGGTATCGGCGGAACATAAACTCCTTGAGATCCTTCGGGAGCAGAAGGCTCCTCGAGTAATGGAAATTGCTCCACCTCTCCTGCATCCACAACATCCCCGCCAATGTTTCGACTAGATGACCACCAAGGTTTTGGTTACCGAATGAGGCAATTTTACCGAAGGGGACGGGTAAATGTGGTTACCACGGTTACCGAGAAATACCGAGAAATACCAAGAATATTTCGAGCGAATTTTATAGTTGAATTTTGAATTCAAACAAGTGAATGAAGGAATATTCGAACCAGAGACCTCTCAAAACAGAAACTAGGTTGCTATCAACATGCCAGAACCAAATCTCATGGCATTAATTAGATGCTAGGTACTTTACTGTAAATCGAGTGTTTAAATTCAAAAATTTCAAAAAACTGGTATTTTTTGCTCGGTATGGCCATTTACCGAGGGGCACGGAAATACGCGGTAACCATGGGAAATCTTGAAATTTCGACCGGTAACCAAAACCTTGATGACCACCACTATCGCGGGTACACAGGTGGAACAGGTTGTACTGCCCAATGGTGCCAGACCATCTCCTCCTCCTTATGTCAAGTCGGCCTAGGGACAGGAGGAGACGACGAAGCCGATGCCATCTCCCAGAGCACACGAGCGCGTGCCGGATCGAGCTACACCGCATGGGCAGATTGCTCAAGAAAGCAAGCGTCCAAGTTGACCCGATGGCGGCCAGTAGCGCCATTGCCTCCATGAAAAATGCGCCAGCTGTCGGTGTACAAAAAGGTGGTACACTTTTTGTACCCCTATGATTGTGCACGGGCAGTCTGAGCCACAGGCGCCGCCACATCAAGCACGGCAAGGGAGGTAAACCAAGGTAAGACCGAAGCTGAAGAGGAGCAGAACAACGCCAAGACCAAGACCACAAAGAGCAAAGCACTACTAGAAAAATGGCTATAGATGAGATTGACACTAATGGCGCACCAGAAAGATGGTGCGCCATTAGTATATACTAATGGCGCACCACAATCTGATGCGCCATTAGAGTTTAAACAACTAATGGCGCACCATGCTACGGGTGCGCCATTAGTATCAAATTTTTTTTTTAACTAGTGCGTCTGTCCAAACATACTAATGGCGCATCCCGGCAAAGTGCGCCATTAGTAGTTGTAACTACTAATGGCGCACTAGGCAGCAGGTGCGCCATTAGTATAGAAATTATTTTTTTGAACTAGTGCGCCTATCCAAACATACTAATGGCGCATCCTGCCCAAGTGCGCCATTAGTAGTTGTAACTACTAATGGCGCACCAGGCAGTGGGTGCGCCATTAGTATAGGATTTTTTTTTGAACTAGTGCGCCTATCCAAACATACTAATGGCGCATCCTGCCCAAGTGCGCCATTAGTAGTTGTAAGTACTAATGGCGCACCATGCAAGAGGTGCGCCATTAGTAAGTGGGCAGCAACAAGATATTTGGGACAGCCTCTCCTACCCACACACTCACTTTCTCCCCACTTCATTCTCTCCACCTCCTCCTTGTCTCGGGTGCCTCCTCTTTTTCACCTCATTTCCACCATAGATTCATTCAAATTAAGTGATTAAATTACCTTGTTTTAATAGGTAAGTAAGGGGGGAAGCTATATTTAGGTTGTTCTCCTTACAACAATGTGCACATGCACTTTTTACGGCCTAGCTAGATCTATGTATGTTCGTGGTGTTGCATATGTTTGTGGTGTTGCATATGTGTTTGTGTTTGGAGGTGTACCGGTATTTGATATGCGATAGTTGCCAATATTTTGCCGGAATGTTGATTCATTTCCGTTTCGGCGAGAATTTTGGCATTAAGCATTCTTTTTGGTCCTATTTTTAGGGAAGGTCATGCCAAATTTTTGTTTGGTTCTAAAATATCGTTTTGCTCTACCCCGCAGGCGACCATGGTCCGCACGATGACCGAAGGCATCGTGAATAGGTTTTTGAGGTCCGCGAAGGCCGAGATGCTTCAAAAGAACGAGACGGAGATAAGATGTCCGTGTCGAAGATGCAAGCTGAAGAGCCTTATTGCGGACCCGGATTCCGGGCAGGCGCGGGACCACCTGCTGTTGCGTGGTTTCATGGATGGCTATCGGTGGCAAGGTGATGAAGATGACTACGAAGTCGTCCATGCGGGCCGGGCAAGAAATGAGGAAGGGCAGCAAGACAACCACCGCGGCTCGGGCGGGCGAGAAGACGAAGAATCCCCAGGAGATGATCACGACTGTGATGCTGTACACAGTCATCATGTAGAAGATGCAGGACATGATGATGAGGAAGATGCCGGAGCAGGCGACGGGCATGATCATGAAGATGATGATGCCGGCGGAGCAGACGACGCTGGACCATCGATGGGCTGGGTGCAGGACCCTCATATTCAAGAGCTGCTTCTCAAGCAGACGGATAACGCAAGAGCTGCCGCCCGAGAGAAAGCCAAGATGGATCAACTTGAGTTAGACGCGGTTACTCCATTGTATGAAGGATGCAGGCCCGAGGATACCCGCCTGAAAGTAACGCTCATGGCCCTGGAGATGAAGGTAAAACACAAAATGACCGACGCATGCTTCGACGAGAACATGTCATTCTGGCACGAACGTCTTCCCAAGGGGAACAAGTGCCCGACCAGTTTGGAGGAGGCGAAGAAAATCGTGTGTCCTCTGGATTTACCACGTGAAATACCATGTGTGCATGAACAATTGCATCATTTATCGGGACGAGCACGCGGAGTCTACAATATGTCCGGTGTGCGGTGTCACTCGATACAAGAAGAGGAAGAAAGCTCCTCGAAAAGTGGTGTGGTACTTTCCGATCACTCCTCGTCTGCAGCGGTATTTCGCGGATCCTAAGGTAGCAAAGCTCCTACGTTGGCACGCGGATAGGGAGGAGAAGAAACGAGAAGATGACGCAAATGATCCGGAGATAGATAAAAAAGACAAGATGCTGAGTCACCCTAAGGATGCGAGCCTTTGGCAAGCATTGAACTTCGAATACCCAGAATTTGGGAACGATCCAAGGAACATCGTGCTGGGCGCGAGCACCGATGGAGTCAATCCGTTTGGCAGCCAGAGAAGCACACATAGCACCTGGCCTGTGTTTGTGTGGATGTACAACCTTCCCCCCTGGTTGTGCATGAAGAGGAAGTACATTCACATGAGTATGCTAATTGAAGGGCCGAAACAACCAGGGAACGACATCAATCTGTATTTGGGGCTGCTGAAAGAGGAGCTTGACACGCTGTGGAAAACGCCAGCCAATACGTGGGACACCGCAGAGAAAGAATATTTCCCTATGAGAGCCGCACTGCTCACGACGGTGCACGACTATCTCGGTTACGGATATCTTGCGGGGCAGGTAGTCCACGGATTTTCTGGATGCGTAAGGTGCATGGATGACACAACGTATCGCCAGCTAGATAGAGATCCCGGGTCTTCGAAAACCGTGTTCATGGGACATCGAAGGTGGCTTCGCGACGATGACCCGTGGAGGAAACGCAAGGATCTGTTCGATGGTGAAACCGAACCCCGAAAACGCCCGTGTACGAGGAGCGGCGAGGAAATAGACAAGCTGTTGAAAAATTGGAAAGACTGCCCACTGCCGGGAAAGAAGCGAAAGGCGCCAGAGCCGCTGCTGAAGGTATGGAAAACGAGGTCTGTTTTCTGGGACTTGCCGTACTGGAAGATCCACCGTGTGCCTCACAGCCTTGATGTCATGCATATCACGAAGAACGTGTGCGAGAGTCTGCTTGGTACCCTGCTCAACATGCCAGAGAGGACCAAAGATGGGCCGAAAGCAAGGGCAGAATTGAAATCAATGGGCATCAGGCAGGAGCTTCACGCTAATGATGATGATGATGATGATGATGAGGCGAAGCAGGACACGGAAAGTCATCGCAAAGGCAAAAAGGCCAAGAAGACCGGAAATGACTACCCTCCCGCGTGCTTCACTCTAAGTCAGGAGGAGATCGAGCAGTTTTTCACCTGCCTCCTAGGAGTAAAACTTCCTTACGGTTACGCGGGGAAGATAATCAGATACCTAGACCCAGCGAAGCAGAAGTTCAGCAGGATGAAGTCTCACGACTGTCACGTGCTGATGACGCAGATACTTCCAGTTGCAATCCGTGGGATCATGGACGCGCACGTCCGTGAAACGCTATTTGGCCTATGCAACTTTTTCGACGTCATCTCTCGGAAGTCGATTGGCGTGAGGCAACTCAGAAGGCTACAGGAAGAGATCGTGGTGATACTATGCGAGCTTGAGATGTACTTCCCGCCCGCATTCTTCGATGTTATGGTGCATCTGCTGGTCCATATAGTGGAGGATATCATCCAACTCGGGCCGACGTTCCTGCACAGCATGATGCCGTTCGAAAGGATGAATGGTGTCATCAAAGGATACGTTCGCAACATGTCACGTCCAGAGGGAAGCATAGCCAGGGGCTTTCTGACCGAAGAGTGCATCTCCTACTGCACGAATTATCTAGGCATCGAGAACCCCATTGGTCTGCCCGTCAACAGGCACCTCGGCAGGCTCGCTGGATGGGGTCACCGTGAGGGTCGCCGCGAAATGCATGTCGACTTCGAGGGTCGACTCGCCGACTTTGAAAGAGCAAACCTAGTCGCGCTACAACACATAGACGTGGTCGATCCTTGGGTGGTAGAGCACAAAACCTTTATTAAGAAGACGTACAATGACCGAGGCCAATAGAGGACGGACGGAGATACACTCAAAGAGCACAACTCATGTTTCACGCGTTGGTTCAAGCAGAAGCTTCTGTCGTACCCTTTACATGAGGATTCTTCCGCGGAAGAACAACTCATATTCGCCTTGTCACAGGGCGCCGAGCACAACCTGATGACCTATGAGGCGTACGATATCAACGGCTACACATTCTACACCGAGGCCAAGGACATGAAGAGCGATGGTTATCAGAACTCCGGGGTAACGATGGAATCCTACACCGGTAACGACAAGGACAGATACTACGGAAGGATCGAGGAGATCTGGGAGCTGAGCTACGCTGGAGAGAAGGTCTCGATGTTCCGTGTCAGATGGGCCAAGAACGTCATAAAAGAAGACCGGTATTTCACCACCATGGTTATACCCGAAGCCAAATCCAAGACCGCGGGCGCAAACGTCACCGCGAAAAATGAGCCATGGGTACTGGCTTCCCAAGTGGACCAATGTTTCTTCATTACCGACCCGCCAAAGCCCAGTCGTGTTGTCGTGAGGAGAGGCAAAAGGAAGATCATCGGAATGGATGGAGTAGCCAATGAGAAAGACTTCGACAAGTACGGTGACCCGAGGATCGAACATGACGACGATGATGAAGTAGCAGCATACACCACAAGAAGAAGCAGGACCACCCTACCTAAAGGACGTCCGTTCCACAGAAGAACTCCATTTGCGAAAAAGAAGGGCAAGAAGATTGTGAACAGATAGCTAGCTAAGATCGATTGTATTTAAATCGTAGCCTTCATTTCTCGATTGTATTTCATGGGTACTTTTTGAACTATCATGAATATTTTTAAATTTCATGGACACTCGATCTCGATCCCCCTCCATCTCGATCGCTATGCCACCTTGCCAGATCCGGCCCCCCTCGCCGCCGAGCACCCCCCAGTCCACCGGCCGTCGCCGCCGACCCCCCGCACCCTCGATTCCCCTACCCAACCGCCGCCGCCGACCCCCCGCACCCCGCGCACCGTCTTATAAAAAAATTAGTATCAAACATCTTTTTAAATGCTACTGTCTTATAAAAAAATATTACGGTTATTATTTAAACAAGTTTGAACATATT
>NC_057797.1:12363896-12364636 GCF_018294505.1 Triticum aestivum
AGCCCACCTCGATCCCCCTCCATCTCGACCGCTGTCCCACCTCGCCAGATCCGGCCCCCCTCGGCGCCGAGCACCCCCCAAGTCCACCGGCCGCCGCCGCCGACCCACCGCACCCTCGATTCCCCTACCCAACCGCCGCCGCCGACCCCCCGCACCCCGCGCACCGTCTTATAAAAAAAATAAGTATCAGACAGCTTTTTAAATGCTACTGTCTTATAAAAAAATATTACTGTTATTATTTAAACAAGTTTGAACATATTTAAACATAAATAAGTATCAAACAGCTTTTTAAATGATAAAAAAAAAATTTGTGGAGCCTGGGAGTCGAACCCAGGACCTCCTGGTGTGAGAACTGGCTACTGACCAGTCGAGCTAGTAGAGTGGGCTTGACGTGGATAGGTTCTGGTAGTACATAACCTTTTGGCTCGAGTTGAAATAAAAAAAAGTACTAATGGCGCACCACGGTGAGGTGCGCCATTAGTATGGACATGCTAATGGCGCACCACGGTGAGGTGCGCCATTAGTATTGTGGCCCGATCCCCCTTCGCCCGATCCCCCCTTCGCCCGATCCCCCCTTCCCTCTCCCCCTCGCCAGTTCTCTCCCTCTCGATCCACCGCCGCCGCCGCCGCTGCCCTCGCCCTCGCCCTCGCCCTCGCCCTCGCCCTCTCCCTCCCTCGCCCTCTCCTCGCCGCCCGGACGCCGCCCGGACGCCGCGCCGACGCCGCCTCGACCCCGCCCC
>NC_057797.1:12365548-12372593 GCF_018294505.1 Triticum aestivum
ATAACTTTATATTAGTTTCACAATGCACCATGTGTAATATTTTGGTTTATCATGAGATTTTGCAGTAATCAATTGTCACATACCTTTTTTCCTTTTTGCGGGGGCTTTTCACATTTGTTATGTCTCATCAGTCATCTTGAGAATGATATTTGCAAGTGACTAAGTCGACTACCTTGCATCAAGATATACCTACAGCTGCACAAAATGTTATGTGCAGTTTAGTTTCTGGAGTAGGTTTCAACTCCATTCAAACATTCAGAAGCACCTAAAAGAACCCCACACCATGGAAACTCACAATTAGTAGCGTCGATGTTATCTGCTAGTTTTCAAATAATTAGAATTTCTTATTGCAAGATGCCCACCGCTAGAGAACAACCATTGATGTTATCACCTACTGTTTCGTTTATTCTTAAGAGGTTTGGTTATATAACTCAGCGGCATTTTAATTCCCGATAATTGGGTTTACACTGGAGTATTTTATTTCTGTGGGGAGAGGGAGAGAAGCCGGTGCAGGGTGTGGGAAGCACCTCTTCATGTGATTTTTTTTTCTTTATTGTGTAATTTTTTTTCTTGTGGCCCTGACCATAGAACAACCGTTCTATGGTATTTTTTTCAATTATGTACAAACAGTTACAAGGTTGGAAAAGGAAAAGGTCTATAAAACTTCAGTTTTTGCTAACATTAGGAGATTAAAGGTCCCTTGTGATGTATTTATGTAAATTGTGTTAAAGGGGGACTAAAATGCAAAGCTTCTGACTTGAAGATCCAACTATTCTGGCTATGAACAAGAATAAATTTTAGAGAGATTCCATGAAAGGATTATAAGTTGTTGTTGATCCAAGTGTTGAAGGGATCTACTTTCCTTTGCTTTGATATGTATGCCGGACAGCCTCTTTACAGGTAGAGATACCCTGTTCAAGGACAGGGGGGCGGGGGTGTGAACTTTGTGAAATCCTGTCCTATTGATGACTTTGCAAACTTATCAGGAGGTGGTGTTAGCAAATCTAAACAGTTTAAACTATATAGGAAGACATTTATAGGTTAGAAACAATCTGTTCTACTTCTGCAGATTATCTAGATAAGTGATGAAGTTTACTTAGTATAGTATTTTTTTTCTGTCACTTCTTTATCTACCGAAAGTGTGAACCCATGGTATGAGCCACTAATGCAAGCATCGTCATTCTTTTCTGAGTTTGTCTAATTCACATCTAAATGTTTTCTAAGGATGTCACATCTAAGCTCCCACAAATAACGCAGCAACAAGGAACAAAAAAAAAGCTAGGGCAAAAAAAAATACACCACAAACATAGTGGACACAAGGTTAGACGTGACATAAATGTGTCCTAGACAGACCCTTCTTTTCTTAGTGAAACATCAACTTTCCAAAGACAATATTCCAAACTGGACAGTTGATACATAGAGCTATTTTACTTTAACATTTAAAGTGTGGCTGCAAATCTGGGATGCAGGAGGTGAAAATTCATTGTCTAATCTGTTTCTCAGTTTCCTCTTTCAGAAACGAGAGATTTTTCAAGACCTTGCTCCACTGCTGTGGCACTCCTTTGGCACTGTTGCTGCACTGCTCCAGGTAGGTTACAGTTATTGCACTGTTCTAAATTCAGTCGCAATGGCAAGAGTACATATGTACTTGTGCAGTTCTTGTTATTTAAGTAAGGGTGGTTGTCCATGGTACTGAGCGCTGCTGTTTCTATGCCAAGTCTTAAATATTTCCATTGTTTATTGTTAAAAAGCTTTCCTCATTTTGGTGACTTTACAGGATAAGTAAATCTTAACTAGCAGTGGTTAATAATTAAGTCTTCTTCTTTTTCCTTTGCAGCTCACATCCCACTGTACCTGTACCCGTTCCTGAATACTACCAGCAAGACAAGACCTTTTGAGTACTTGAGGCTTACCAGCTTGGGTGTTATTGGTGCTCTTGTGAAGGTAAATTAAAACTAGATACTTATGCAAACTAGGAATGGATGGTCCATATAGATTTTTGCTTTAAATGGTGAGAGGGTTGTTGAACCAGAGGGGAAAACAGTGATGGGGATTGGCTGTATTCTTTTTTTTGTAGACTATATCTTGTTCTTTTGGTATTCTCATTCCAGTAATCCAGTCATTTTAATCAAATGGACTGGTTGGGATTGGATCCCAGGAATCTCAACAGGAACTGTTATTTTTGAAGCAAACAGGCTAATGATTTGTTAGAAATTATATTGTTTCTTCTTTTGGATATCCGATTCTGATATGTCAGAAACACAACATATCAAAAGTTAGCAATGACCAAACTGGCATGTAACAGAGACACTATAAAAGATAGCCAACATCCAGTTAGGCCAACATAACAGTGAACAAAACTACTGTCAATCAGCTCAGTTCTAGTGCTGTTGGATTTTTCTCGATTGTATTCTTGCAGTTTTGAAAATTCAGTTCATTCGGTTACTGAAAATTCAGTTAATTCAGTTAGGCACACAAATTTCAGAACTTTGTGTGCCCTAGTACTTGGTGTTTGTAGAAAACCAGGAGTGTCAATGGGACTAGAATTCACTTGTTCTTATCTGGGTTTGTAAAACTTGTTCATGTACTGAACTACTAATGCCTTGTGATGCTCTGAATTACTTGTGATGCCTCTGAATTACTTGTGATCACATTGAGAAAGACTTGTAAAGATGATGATCATCTTTAACAGAAAACAATTTGTGATGATTTTGCTAGTTTGCTGGGTTTTGTCTCCGACCATCGTGTCGTGATGATTTTGCAGGTACCCCGAGAGGCCCTTGAGTTTGCTGGAATGTCGATTAACTTCCGTTCCGGCAAATTCGGGTACTCCATATGTCCTATTTTCAGCAAAGGTCATGCTGAAATTTTCCGTGAATTTTAGCATGACTTTGCTAAAAATAGGACATATGGGGTACTTGTGACTAATGCATGGGCCGGGGTATCTTAGTAGTTAATTAAGTAGGATCAAGTGCCCCGGCGTACTTGTGACTAATGCATGGCTTTTAGGGTGCCTCGGTGTCGATAAAAACCGAAATGATGGAAAGTTAGGCTTTTAGGGTGCCTTGGCGTCGAAAAACCCTCAATGATAAAAGCTTAGATTTTAGGATGCCTCGGTGTCGACAAACCCTAAATGATGAGACCATGATCTTGTTCCTTGACAATAACCAACTTTTTGACCGAACTTTGTTTCTATTTAGAGAGAAACATGGCCCACAACGATGAGGCCGGGGGTTCGGGCGGCAAGGCATTCTGGGAGCTGTCCCAGGAGATGGAGGAACAACCTCACTTGTATGAGGCCGCCGCCTTCCCCACCGATCCTGAGACCACGGATGGTGCCGCCGAGGATGACCACACTGATGCCACCACTGATGGTGCCGCCGAGGATGCCACCACTGATGATGGCGGCGCACGCACAGATAGCAGCCAGCCGAAGAGGCAACGGAAGGACCGGCGCCCGATCGTGCTCCGCACCCTCAAGGAGGAAGTTACTGAAGTGGACTCCAACGAGAATCCAACGGCGCCCGAACGAATAGTCAAGGGGTACTCGCTTCAGCTCGGGTGCATTGTCCGGAGCACCGTCTCGATCAACACCGAGAACCTGAGGCATCCTGACCGAGGGAATTTGCGCCACCTCCTCTTCATGAAGCTGCACGAACGATACAAGTTCCCCGCTGAATTCGAAAACACAAGCCTCAAAGGGAATAAAGTGAACAATGCTGCCCTCACGAAGATGAGCAAGGCCCTGTCTACTTGGAAAAGCAATGTGAAGAGAATGATCGAGAAAGGTGAGAGTTATGAGAAGATCAAGGAGAAAAATCCTTCGATCACCGAAGATGACTACAACGACTTCAAGATCAATTGCTCGAGCACCGCAAGCTCCCAATCAAGTGAGTGGGGGAAACAAATGCGGGAGCTGAACATAGGGGAACACACACTCGGTCCCGGCGGTTACAGAGTGGCGGAGCCTATATGGGACAAGGAGGAGGCGGACCGTGCCGAGCAAGGCCTACCGCCCCTCTTCGATAAATATGGTGACAAGCAGACCAGGAACTTTGTCAGGGCCCGGTACAAGAAGGACCCGAAAACAATGGAGCTTACCACGGATCCGAAGACCAGGCAGCTTGAGCTTGTTCTGGTAAGGAATACACCCCCGCGTAATTAGCTCCATATGGTTGCATTCTAATTAATGAAGCCAAATTTCTAAATGGTTCACATTCCTTCCGCAGGCGACTGAAAGCAGTAGCGCGGGGTCGACTCAGAGCAACCCTTGGGACACCACTCTAAATAGGGGGTTGAATATAATGAAGAACAAGGATAAGCTCAGTAAGCCGACGTCAGCTGGTCGTGTGGCCGGCAAAGGCTTGTCGACAAAATGGGGGTCATACTATACCGCTGGTGTGCGGAAGGAGAAAAAGACCAGCTCGGAAAGCCAGGCGCGAGAGGTTCAAGAACTCAAGGCACAGGTGGCGCGGATTCCGGAGATTGTCCAAGAGCAAGTGGAACAACGACTCGGAGCGACGATCACCGCCCTTGTGCCTACCTTGATCTCGGGGTTGAGTGCGTGGATTGCGGGCGGCCAACAGGGGCCGCCCCCGATTCCTAGCTTCACGACCAGCAACTCGCATAATGCGATGGCGGGGCCATTGGTGCCTCCGGCGGAGGCGGCATTGGTGTCTCCGACGCCGGCACGGGAGCTTAATGCACCCGGGTGTACGCCGGCCGGCACCTCTTCAGCAAGCGGCCGCTCCGTCAACTGCACGCCCGCCGTTGGCGGTGCCTCGACATTAGCCGAGCTCGACGCCATCATCACGGTAACTAATTAAGCCTCTCTCGGCCGAGGACTTCATCTCCTTGCCTTTGACTGGGCATCCCTGACGCCCTACATGTTTTCGCAGGGCACCGCCGACGTTCCGTGCACTCTCCTCCACTTCGTGAACAACGAGTTGGTCGATGTCGCCAAGGGCAAAATCGTTCAACCGGGCAACCCCTTGTTCCACGGTACCCAGATGCCACCCAACTTGTTTAGGGTTCAACTGGTTCGGGTGCTGCCAGGCTGCGACGACTTGTTACCTCCGATTCGACCCGTCGGGGCCGACGATGATGATGTGATGACCCTCAGCGCCTGCCTGAGCTGGCCCCTGCTTTGGCCGAAGAGCCAGATTCGTTTGGGGGCGGGGGACACCACCCCAAAGACAACACCGCCAGTCGTGCCGGCGCCAAGTCGGCCCCATGGCAAGACCGCCGTAACGGTGCCGGACATCCCTATGCCACTGGATCCAAACATGCATATGGCACAGGATCAGAACGACGACAACGACGACGATGATACATTTGGCAACGTCGATCAGTACTTTGCCGAGCATGGGTACGATGGCGACTTCATGGGGCCTCCTTCTCAAGAACCAAACCCAACAAAAGACGTGTGCGATCTAGCTCGTACCGCGGAGAAGCCAAGTTGCAACAGGCGCCGTCTGGCGTTCAGCTCTCAGGAGACGCCTCCAGCTGCCGACTTCACCGAGCCTCAGACAGGCGAGGTGCGAAATATTATCAGCCCCAACACACTCAAGAAGGCGGTCTGTGAGCAGAACTCGGTCCCATTACAGGAGAAGAAGAAGGCACGCAAAAGAAAGACTAAGAAGGGTGCGAGCCAGCCGGCACCGAGTATGATCCGTGCTCAGGACGGGCCACCTTCACCGCAGGATATCTCGAGGAGGGTGCATGTGGCGGGTAGGGAGATGCTACCACCAAATATGCTCAATGCTAGAACCGGTGCTATGCGGAGTCTGCACGACAGTGTTCTTTCTTTGGAGAAGCGGTGTCTCAGAGAGAAGGATGTGGCATACCCGGTTTTCGTGGCCAAGGTGCCAGAGGGCAAGGGCTTTGTGGATGGCGACATCGGGGGTACGATCGTCCTGCGGTTTGATGACATCTTTGCTATGTTTAACCTTCATCCGCTGCACTACACCTTCGTTCGGCTATTTTCGCTGAGTATGGAGATGCGGATCATTCGCGACAAGACCCCAGACATCGTGATAGTCGACCCCTTCTACATGCGTGCCAAGATCTTGGGCAGCGCTGGGGACCGGCAAGTCGCGAGTTCTTACCTCGAAGGCGTCATTCTGGCAAACCAAGATAAGGATAACTTCCTCGTGCCTTACTTTCCCGAGTAAGTCCTCCCCTCAACCGGCCCGTAACATATGAATTCTTACTTTTCGATCGTTTTTCTTTTAACATTCCGTGTTTTCTGCAGTGACACACGTTGCACGCTCATCCTCCTAAGCCCCAAATATTCCATGGCCACGTATTTCGACCCGGACCGTCAGTCGAACGTAGACTACACAAATGTCAAGAAGGTTCTTGATGATGTTCTCCCCGGCTACGCCCAATCTGGAGGCACCTTCACCAGGCCTATTCGTAAGTACGGCAAGCACGTGTTCTCACACAATACGACGTTCTGCTGCGTCAAGCAGCCGCCTGGCGGTCAGAAGGGTGCCTACTACGCCATCCATCACATGCGGGCGATCGTACGGGACCATCATCAACTTCTGCTACCGAGTAAACTCCAAGATTGGGCTGCGAGCGTGTCGGCAATCCAGGACGCGGACCTCCGACAAGAATTCTTTCGCATCCAGTCGGAGTTTGCGGAAATCATCCATCAAGATGTCCTTCGTACCTCGGGGCAGTTCTACCTCAGAAATCAACCGTCCAACAGTGACATCGACACAATGCTACAAATGCAGGATGACAACGCCCGTTCTTTCATGACTCCCACGATAGACGGCGGCTTCATCCACGCTCCGGTCCCTTGAGTCGAGTTGTCTAGTTCTGAAACATCGATTGGCTCATGTTGTAATTAAACTTTAATGAACTTGTAGTATGTCTCTTTGGTTTTGAGAGTCGTTCAACTTAGATGTAATCGATGCTATTAATGTCTTGCTTTTCTCTTCCGATCGTTCTGTTGCATAATTATATATTGCTTATGTATTGTCTGTGAATTGGTACTAACGTTTCGTTTGGCTAGTGCATAGTGATGCCGACGTAT
>NC_057797.1:12372603-12398719 GCF_018294505.1 Triticum aestivum
ATAAGTAAATCTTAACTAGCAGTGGTTAATAATTAAGTCTTCTTCTTTTTCCTTTGCAGCTCACATCCCACTGTACCTGTACCCGTTCCTGAATACTACCAGCAAGACAAGACCTTTTGAGTACTTGAGGCTTACCAGCTTGGGTGTTATTGGTGCTCTTGTGAAGGTAAATTAAAACTAGATACTTATGCAAACTAGGAATGGATGGTCCATATAGATTTTTGCTTTAAATGGTGAGAGGGTTGTTGAACCAGAGGGGAAAACAGTGATGGGGATTGGCTGTATTCTTTTTTTTTTTTTGTAGACTATATCTTGTTCTTTTGGTATTCTCATTCCAGTAATCCAGTCATTTTAATCAAATGGACTGGTTGGGATTGGATCCCAGGAATCTCAACAGGAACTGTTATTTTTGAAGCGAACAGGCTAATGATTTGTTAGAAATTATATTGTTTCTTCTTTTGGATATCCGATTCTGATATGTCAGAAACACAACATATCAAAAGTTAGCAATGACCAAACTGGCATGTAACAGAGACACTATAAAAGATAGCCAACATCCAGTTAGGCCAACATAACAGTGAACAAAACTACTGTCAATCAGCTCAGTTCTAGTGCTGTTGGATTTTTCTCGATTGTATTCTTGCAGTTTTGAAAATTCAGTTCATTCGGTTACTGAAAATTCAGTTAATTCAGTTAGGCACACAAATTTCAGAACTTTTGTGTGCCCTAGTACTTGGTGTTTGTAGAAAACCAGGAGTGTCAATGGGACTAGAATTCACTTGTTCTTATCTGGGTTTGTAAAACTTGTTCATGTACTGAACTACTAATGCCTTGTGATGCTCTGAATTACTTGTGATGCCTCTGAATTACTTGTGATCACATTGAGAAAGACTTGTAAAGATGATGATCATCTTTAACAGAAAACAATTTGTGATGATTTTGCTAGTTTGCTGGGTTTTGTCTCCGACCATCGTGTCGTGATGATTTTGCAGGTACCCCGAGAGGCCCTTGAGTTTGCCGGAATGTCGATTAACTTCCGTTCCGGCAAATTCGGGTACTCCATATGTCCTATTTTCAGCAAAGGTCATGCTGAAATTTTCCGTGAATTTTAGCATGACTTTGCTAAAAATAGGACATATGGGGTACTTGTGACTAATGCATGGGCCGGGGTATCTTAGTAGTTAATTAAGTAGGATCAAGTGCCCCGGCGTACTTGTGACTAATGCATGGCTTTTAGGGTGCCTCGGTGTCGATAAAAACCGAAATGATGAAAAGTTAGGCTTTTAGGGTGCCTTGGCGTCGAAAAACCCTCAATGATAAAAGCTTAGATTTTAGGATGCCTCGGTGACGACAAACCCTAAATGATGAGACCATGATCTTGTTCCTTGACAATAACCAACTTTTTGACCAAACTTTGTTTCTATTTAGAGAGAAACATGGCCCACAACGATGAGGCCGGGGGTTCGGGCGGCAAGGCATTCTGGGAGCTGTCCCAGGAGATGGAGGAACAACCTCACTTGTATGAGGCCGCCGCCTTCCCCACCGATCCTGAGACCACGGATGGTGCCGCCGAGGATGACCACACTGATGCCACCACTGATGGTGCCGCCGAGGATGCCACCACTGATGATGGCGGCGCACGCACAGATAGCAGCCAGCCGAAGAGGCAACGGAAGGACCGGCGCCCGATCGTGCTCCGCACCCTCAAGGAGGAAGTTACTGAAGTGGACTCCAACGGGAATCCAACGGTGCTCGAACGAATAGTCAAGGGGTACTCGCTTCAGCTCGGGTGCATTGTTCGGAGCACCGTCTCGATCAACACCGAGAACCTGAGGCATCCTGACCGGGGGAATTTGCGCCACCTCCTCTTCACGAAGCTGCACGAACGATACAAGTTCCCCGCTGAATTCGAAAACACAAGCCTCAAAGGGAATAAAGTGAACAATGCTGCCCTCACGAAGATGAGCAAGGCCCTGTCTACTTGGAAAAGCAATGTGAAGAGAATGATCGAGAAAGGTGAGAGTTATGAGAAGATCAAGGAGAAAAATCCTTCGATCACCGAAGATGACTACAACGACTTCAAGATCAATTGCTCGAGCACCGCAAGCTCCCAATCAAGTGAGTGGGGGAAACAAATGCGGGAGCTGAACATAGGGGAACACACACTCGGTCCCGGCGGTTACAGAGTGGCGGAGCCTATATGGGACAAGGAGGAGGCGGACCGTGCCGAGGAAGGCCTACCGCCCCTCTTCGATAAATACGGTGACAAGCAGACCAGGAACTTTGTCAGGGCCCGGTACAAGAAGGACCCGAAAACAAAGGAGCTTACCACGGATCCGAAGACCAGGCAGCTTGAGCTTGTTCTGGTAAGGAATACACCCCCGCGTAATTAGCTCCATATGGTTGCATTCTAATTAATGAAGCCGAATTTCTAAATGGTTCACATTCCTTCCGCAGGCGACTGAAAGCAGTAGCGCGGGGTCGACTCAGAGCAACCCTTGGGACACCACTCTAAATAGGGGGTTGAATATAATGAAGAACAAGGATAAGCTCAGTAAGCCGACGTCAGCTGGTCGTGTGGCCGGCAAAGGCTTGTCGACAAAATGGGGGTCATACTATACCGCTGGTGTGCGGAAGGAGAAAAAGACCAGCTCGGAAAGCCAGGCGCGAGAGGTTCAAGAACTCAAGGCACAGGTGGCGCGGATTCCGGAGATTGTCCAAGAGCAAGTGGAACAACGACTCGGAGCGACGATCACCGCCCTTGTGCCTACCTTGATCTCGGGGTTGAGTGCGTGGATTGCGGGCGGCCAACAGGGGCCGCCCCCGATTCCTAGCTTCACGACCAGCAACTCGCATAATGCGATGGCGGGGCCATTGGTGCCTCCGGCGGAGGCGGCATTGGTGTCTCCGACGCCGGCACGGGAGCTTAATGCACCCGGGTGTACGCCGGCCGGCACCTCTTCAGCAAGCGGCCGCTCCGTCAACTGCACGCCCGCCGTTGGCGGTGCCTCGACATTAGCCGAGCTCGACGCCATCATCACGGTAACTAATTAAGCCTCTCTCGGCCGAGGACTTCATCTCCTTGCCTTTGACTGGGCATCCCTGACGCCCTACATGTTTTCGCAGGGCACCGCCGACGTTCCGTGCACTCTCCTCCACTTCGTGAACAACGAGTTGGTCGATGTCGCCAAGGGCAAAATCGTTCAACCGGGCAACCCCTTGTTCCACGGTACCCAGATGCCACCCAACTTGTTTAGGGTTCAACTGGTTCGGGTGCTGCCAGGCTGCGACGACTTGTTACCTCCGATTCGACCCATCGGGGCCGACGATGATGACGTGATGACCCTCAGCGCCTGCCTGAGCTGGCCCCTGCTTTGGCCGAAGAGCCAGATTCGTTTGGGGGCGGGGGACACCACCCCAAAGACAACACCGCCAGTCGTGTCGGCGCCAAGTCGGCCCCATGGCAAGACCGCCGTAACGGTGCCGGACATACCTATGCCACTGGATCCAAACATGCATATGGCACAGGATCAGAACGACGATGACGACGACGATGATACATTTGGCAACATCGATCAGTACTTTGCCGAGCATGGGTACGATGGCGACTTCATGGGGCCTCCTTCTCAAGAACCAAACCCAACAAAAGACGTGTGCGATGTAGCTCGTACCGCGGAGAAGCCAAGTTGCAACAGGCGCCGTCTGGCGTTCAGCTCTCAGGAGACGCCTCCAGCTGCCGACTTCACCGAGCCTCAGATAGGCGAGGTGCGAAATATTATCAGCCCCAACACACTCAAGAAGGCGGTCTATGAGCAGAACTCGGTCCCATTACAGGAGAAGAAGAAGGCACGCAAAAGAAAGACTAAGAAGGGTGCGAGCCAGCCGGCACCGAGTATGATCCGTGCTCAGGACGGGCCACCTTCACCGCAGGATATCTCGAGGAGGGTGCATGTGGCGGGTAGGGCGATGCTACCACCAAATATGCTCAATGCTGCAACCGGTGCTATGCGGAGTCTGCACGACAGTGTTCTTTCTTTGGAGAAGCGGCGTCTCAGAGCGAAGGATGTGGCATACCCGGTTTTCGTGGCCAAGGTGCCAGAGGGCAAGGGCTTTGTGGATGGCGACATCGGGGGTACGATCGTCCTGCGGTTTGATGACATCTTTGCTATGTTTAACCTTCATCCGCTGCACTACACCTTCGTTCGGCTATTTTCGCTGAGTATGGAGATGCGGATCATTCGCGACAAGACCCCGGACATCGTGATAGTCGACCCCTTCTACATGCGTGCCAAGATCTTGGGCAGCGCTGGGGACCGGCAAGTCGCGAGTTCTTACCTCGAAGGCGTCATTCTGGCAAACCAAGATAAGGATAACTTCCTCGTGCCTTACTTTCCCGAGTAAGTCCTCCCCTCAACCGGCCCGTAACATATGAATTCTTACTTTTCGATCGTTTTTCTTTTAACATTCCGTGTTTTCTGCAGTGACACACGTTGCATGCTCATCCTCCTAAGCCCCAAATATTCCATGGCCACGTATTTCGACCCGGACCGTCAGTCGAACGTAGACTACACAAATGTCAAGAAGGTTCTTGATGATGTTCTCCCCGGCTACGCCCAATCTGGAGGCACCTTCACCAGGCCTATTCGTAAGTACGGCAAGCACGTGTTCTCCCACAATACGACGTTCTGCTGCGTCAAGCAGCCGCCTGGCGGTCAGAAGGGTGCCTACTACGCCATCCATCACATGCGGGCGATCGTACGGGACCATCATCAACTTCTGCTACCGAGTAAACTCCAAGATTGGGCCGCGAGCGTGTCGGCAATCCAGGACGCGGACCTCCGACAAGAATTCTTTCGCATCCAGTCGGAGTTTGCGGAAATCATCCATCAAGATGTCCTTCGTACCTCGGGGCAGTTCTACCTCAGAAATCAACCGTCCAACAGTGACATCGACACAATGCTACAAATGCAGTTTGACAACGCCCGTTCTTTCATGACTCCCACGATAGACGGCGGCTTCATCCACGCTCCGGTCCCTTGAGTCGAGTTGTCTAGTTCTGAAACATCGATTGGCTCATGTTGTAATTAAACTTTAATGAACTTGTAGTATGTCTCTTTGGTTTTGAGAGTCGTTCAACTTAGATGTAATCGATGCTATTAATGTCTTGCTTTTCTCTTTCGATCGTTCTGTGAATTGGTACTAACGTTTCGTTTGGCTAGTGCATAGTGATGCCGACGTATGTCGTGTACAAGGGTAAGGTTCCCGGAGTCTACGATGACTGGGAGGAGTGTCGGAGACAGGTTCACCGATTCAGCGGTAACAGTTACAAAGGGTACACCACTAGGGCCGAGGCCGAATCTAGATACGCCCGCTATCTAGCGGGAGAGGGGAGGGAGCGTTGGAGGAACCGGATGAAGACGAGTTTCATCGTGATGATGCTCATCGTGATGACCGCAGCTCTCTTCTATGTGATGGTAGTTTAGATGATCGATATCGACTTGTAATGCGAAGACAAACTCGCTACTCGCGGTCTCGAGACTTGTAATATAATGTTCTATCTTTGTTCGGTCTTTTTAATTCGGAGACTAATATGATGAATTGTATTCGGAGACTAATATGATGAATTGTATTCAAAGACTAATCTTCTATTGTATTTGATGAATCTATTGTTGATGTGTGTTGTCTATATTTTGTCAAATTATACATTTTGTAACCTGTGCAAAAAACAGAAAATAAAAAAATAAAAAAAACCTAATATTCATACTAATGGCGCATCACACGACAGTGCGCCATTAGTATG
Source organism: Triticum aestivum (assembly GCF_018294505.1). Taxonomy (NCBI): domain Eukaryota; kingdom Viridiplantae; phylum Streptophyta; class Magnoliopsida; order Poales; family Poaceae; genus Triticum; species Triticum aestivum. Next base: position 12,378,404 of record NC_057797.1, read on the forward strand.
ACAGTGCATACTAATGGCGCATCACCGGGTAGTGCGCCATTAGTATGCTGCGGTTACTAATGGCGCATCCAGAGGTGGTGCGCCATTAGTATGCCAAAGCACCTGGGTATACATGCCAACTGGGAGGCATACTAATGGCGCACCCTCGCATATACTAATGGCGCACCAGGTGGTGCGCCATTAGTATACCAGATACTAATGGCGCACCAGCTGGTGCGCCATTAGTAAAAATTACTAATGGCGTGCTATCAATGGCGCAACAGTGATGCGCCATTAATGGCCATATTAGGTGCACCATTAGTAGTGGTATTTCTAGTAGTGGTATTTCTAGTGGTCGACTAGATGACCACCACTATCGCGGGTACACAGGTGGAACAGGTTGTACTGCCCAATGGTGCCAGACCATCTCCTCCTCCTTATGTCAAGTCGGCCTAGGGACAGGAGGAGACGACGAAGCCGATGCCATCTCCCAGAGCACACGAGCGCGTGCCGGATCGAGCTACACTGCATGGGCAGATTGCTCAAGAAAGCAAGCGTCCAAGTTGACCCGATGGCGGCCAGTAGCGCCATTGCCTCCATGAAAAATGCGCCAGCTGTCGGTGTACAAAAAGGTGGTACACTTTTTGTACCCCTATGATTGTGCACGGGCAGTCTGAGCCACAGGCGCCGCCACATCAAGCACGGCAAGGGAGGTAAACCAAGGTAAGGCCGAAGCTGAAGAGGAGCAGAACAACGCCAAGACCAAGACCACAAAGAGCAAAGGGGACAAAGCAGACCCCCCCGGCAAGATCCTTGTCGGGGGGCAGCTTTAGCTAGCCCGGAAAGATCCTTGCCGTGGCAGCACGCCCCACACCTACGGAGCGAGGTCACCCTTGAGTCTACTGCCCCCATGGGGCAAGGATTCGGGAGACATCCCCGTGGTGGCATGCAGATCTTTGTGAAGACATCCAAGACCAGATGCCCAATTCAGAAGATAATGACCCTTCGCGGGATCCCAGCCAAGGAGGACCACAAGGCCCCCGGCAAGAGCCTTGCCGGGGAGGACAGCGAGCGCCACGGCAAGACCCTTGTCGGGGTCCCGGCAAGGCCCTTGCCAAGGACACCCGTGGGGCCACCATCAGGCCCTCACCAGTCGCACCCCCACCGCCGTTCGCGTGCAGCTGCCGACCCAACCAGTTGGGCAGGCACCTGCGTGGCGGCGTGCAGATCTTCGTGGAGACCCACCACTGCGCCACCTCAGCTGCTTGCCTGCCTACATGGCACCACAAGCACCGCTGGCCAGGGCGCGTGTCAACGCAAGAGGGAGCGGCGACGGACGGGACAGGGCTCTCCCCCGTCCCCGATAAAGTAAGGACACCTAAGCAGGGCACATTAAATGCGCCTTGTCATGTAATGCGAGGGATAAACTCGCATTACTGTACCCTTTCCACCTCCTGTGTGCCACTGTGGAAGTCCCTTTCCTATAAAAGGAGGCCCGAGGCGACCAGGAGGAGGATTCGGCTTTTTGGAGCTCCTCACGCCCCATAGCTAGCTCAAGAACACAGATATACAGTCCACCAAAGCAGGAGTAGGGTTTTACGCATCCTCGCGGCCCGAACCTGGATAAACGAACCGTGTGCTACCTGTTTGATCTGCTCTTCTCACGACCCCCGCGCCCCGCAACCGTAGTAGGGATTCTTGTGATCCCATAGGTGTCGTTTCCCACCGACATCTTTGGCGCGCCAGGCAGGGGGCGGCGCAGTTGTGAGAATCGGCTCGCTCGACGCTCCTTCATCGTCATGGCACCCAAGAAAAAGACGACGGTGGCGGTTGGCCCTCGGAAGCCGGACATCCCGTCCCGACGCGGGCGAGCAGCGGACCGGTCGCGGAAACGACCCGGGGCGTCGTTCGTGAACACCAACACCGTCCCAGCAGCCGGAGTTTGGGAGGCGGCGATGTTCGTGTGCTTGGCAACGGGATGCACGCCGGCAAATCCAAAGATTGAGCCAGGCCCTCCGCAGGTGGCGCGGGGCCTTCCAAGATCGCTGCCACCCCACCCGAAGGCGACGCGAGGGCTTCCCAGACTCGCACGCCGGCGCCGACGGCGCGCTCCTCTCAAGCGGCGCGCGACGAACGGCGTAATCACATTGAAGACCCCGGGCGTCGCCGCGGGAAGAGCCCCGAGCGCCCCTCCCAGGATGTAGAAGACCTGCCCGCTCGCCGAGGCGCTGGCGAAGATGGCGCGCGACCGCGGGGTCGTGATAGAGCTCCTTTTGACATGGTCAGAAGTCGAAGCGCGTCGCGATCCGTGCAGGTTTCGCTGCCACCAACACCAGCAGAAGCCCTGGTGCGCGCGCAGGTTCTCCTCGATTTCCCTCCCACTACGGGGAAACTCGACGAATGGAGAGCCACCATTCGAAGACTTGTTGCGGTGGCCAACAAAGACGAACCGAGCCCGGTGGAGCCCCCGGGTCGACGCTCCGACGGAGTCCCACGCACCAGTGGCAGGAGAGCTGGCGGCGCCGCGACCACGGTGCACTCGCCCCCTCCTCGCCCGGTGCCTCGGACGCCAGCCCATCATGGCGTCACGGGCTCTGTTGCAAAAGGCAGTGCCTAGGAGGCGCTTAGGCACGCCTCGGCGCTAGGCAACGGCCAAACGCCTCGCCTAGGGCATAAATGGTAGTCTACGCAGTGCATGCAACAAATTGTTTACCCAAGCGAGAAATCATGCCATATTGCACTGAAATGCCAAACATCACATATTCAAATGGTAGTAGCTGGTAGTTAACTTATTTATCTACCCTAAATTAACATCAGTACACATATAATAACCAAAAATACACCCTACTAGTAGAATCTATATTACCGCCTAGGCTGCGCCTAGGGCGCTTAAGCACCGCCTAGGCACTAGGCGAAGGCCAACCACCTCGCTTACGCCTACCGCTTTTTCCAACCTTGGTCACGGGCGACGAAATCTCTATAGCGTCGTCCGACCCGCGGACCCACTATGACCATCGCCAAGTCCTTTGGGAACGAGAGCATGAAGACGCTCGAACCACTATCGAGCGCCGGCGCGGAGCGCGCCACCAATCAGACAGGCGAGCGGGGCCTGCTGTGGACCACCCGAGACCGGAGAGTCCTGGAGGCCTACCTTACGAGGTAGGCTGTCCGGCTTTTACCCGTGAGCTGCGGCAGTTCCAGTGGCCCACTCACCGCACTTTCAAACCTGACGTGGGCGAAAATTACGGCGGCAATACCCACCCGTCCGAGTTCCTCAGCATCTACACCATCGCGATGCAGGCTGCCGGAGCCCGCGACGATAAGGTGCTTGCGAATTACTTTCCGCTGGCCCTTAAACCCAACGCCATGTCATGGTTGATGCACTTGCCGGTAGACTCCATTTCCTCCTGGTCGGATTTGTGCCATGAGTTCGTGGGCGCCTTCACTAGCGGTCACCAAGCTCATGGCCAAGCAAGTGATCTGCACGTCATTCCCTAGAAGGGAGGCGAGAGTCTCCGCAAGTACATACGGAGGTTCAGCCGGATACAGTACAATATCCCTGATATTCACCCTGCCGCCATCATCAGCGCGTTCCATCAGAACGTGTGTAACCGCAAGATGCGCGAAGAGCTGGCGATGAACAAGGTGAAATATGTAGCCGAACTCTATGTTCTCGCTGACAGATGTGCCCGGGCTGAAGAGGGAAGGAAGTACCCCGGCGTGGAAACCGACTCCTCAGATGAGGATACCGCCGCCCCGGCGAAGAAAGGCCGGCGCCGCAATAGGAAGCGCAAAGGAAAAGCCATGCTTGCCGTCGACGGGTCTGATGACACCGGCTCCACCAAGAAAACCAAGGGCGATGACCCCGGCAAGGAACTTGCCGGATGTGTCGCCTGCCGGGCCTTGGCGGCTGCCGAGAAGCCAGGCAACTCCGATAAGCGGTACTGCAAGATCCGTCGCACCAAAGGCCATTCCCTCCAAGACTACCGACAGGTTGAGCTCCTCGCTGAGAAGCAGAGGGCTGAATATGAGAGGCGGGACAAGGAGAAGGGCCAAGACGGTGCTGAGGGATCCGGCAAGAAGCGTGACGGCCAGGCGGGCCGTCGCGGCAAGGATAGACAACAGGAAAGGCTCGCTCGGGGCCGTGATAGAAAGCCAGAAGACGACGATCAGGAAGAGGACGACGAGTCCGGCGACCAAGAGTTTCATAAAGCTACAGAGGCCATGTGCATCGACGGCGGGCCTCGCTGCACACCTCTCATCCCCGGCTTAAACAGTGGGCGTGAGAGATTACAGCGGCAGAGCCGTCGTTTGATGCCCAAAGGCCGCTGAAGTGGTCCAGCACACCTATCATTTTTGACACTGAGGATCACCCTGATCGCACTACTGCGGTCGGGTGCTTGCCATTGTTGGTTTCACCAACGATACGCAACCTCAAGGTGACAAAGATGCTAGTCGATGGCGGGGCTGGTCTGAACTTGATCTCGCCTGCCGTGATCGAGAACCTGCAGATTCCTGATGGAGACCTCGAAGAGACGGGCACGTTTCAAGGGGTCAACCCGGGAAGAAGCCAACCCAAGGGAAAGGTCACGCTGCCCGTAACTTTTGGAAGCGACCTGAACTTCAGGACGGAGAGGATCGTGTTTGATGTTGCCAAGATCCCCTTGCCCTAAAACGGGATCCTTGGCCGCCCAGCGCTGGCCAAGTTCATGGCGGCGTCACACTACGCATACAACACCCTGAAGATGCCGGGGCCTGTGACGATCATCACCATCCCCTCCGACAAGAAAGATGCACTGATTTGCGCTGACCAACTATACCAACAAGCAGTTGCAGCAGCTGCCGCTGCTAGGGCACTTGCTCCAGCCGATGGGACCCCTGGAGGGAAGAAGAAGAAGAAGGCCGGTGAGACCTTGGACACCCACTCCGGCAAGCGCACCTCTTCGGAGTGTAGCGCTGCCGTCGAGGACGTGCCAGAGAGTTGCACCGGCGGAAACAAGAAGTCCAGGGCCACGCTGCCGGGAACCAAGAAGGTTTCCGTCAATGAGGACAACACGGGAGGAGCTTTTACCATAAGCTCCACCCTTGACGACAAATGGGAAGACGCGCTCGTCACCTTCCTGCGGGCGAATGTCGATGTGTTTGCATGGCAAGCTTCCGACATCCCCAGCGTTCCCAGGGAGGTGATTGAGCACCACCTTGCTGTCTGTCCTCATGCGCGGCCCGTCAAGCAGAAGGTCAAGAAGCAAGCTTTGGAATGACAAGAGTTCATCATGGAAGAGATCCGGAAACTGGAGGCAGCGGGTTTGGTAACAGGAGTGCTCCATCCAACGTGGTTGGCCAATCCGGTCGTGGTGCGCAAGGCAAATGGGAAGTGGAGGCTGTGTATTGATTACACAGATATCAATAAGGCTTGTCCTAAAGACCCCTTCCCATTGCCGCGCATCGACCAGATTGTTGACTCCACAACTGGGTGTGATCTGTTGTCATTCCTCGATGCCTACTCCGGCTACCACCAGATCTTCATGACAAGAGAAGACGAAGAGAAAACAACATTCATCACCCCATGTGGTACGTATTGTTTCATGCGGATGCCTTTCGGGTTGAAGAATGCTGGTTCGACATTTGTGAGGGCGGTCCAGATTGGTTTTGAACCCCAGCTCCATAGAAATATGGAAGCTTATATGGATGACATAGTGGTCAAAACCAAAGACAGGGCAACCCTCATACCAGATTTGCAAGAGACATTTGTAAACCTGCGCAAGATCAACCTCAAGCTGAACCCTGAGAAGTGCGTCTTCGGCGTCCCGTCCGGCAAACTTCTCGGGTTCTTTGTGTCACAGCGTGGGATAGAGGCCAATCCGGACAAGATCAGAGCTATAGAGCAGATTGAAGCACCCAAGAGAATCAAGGATGTGCGTCGGCTTGCTGGTTGCGTCGCCACCATGGGCAGGTTCATTTCCAAGTCTGCCGAGCACGCCCTTCCCTTTTTCAAGATCCTGAAAAAGGCGGGCCCGATGGAGTGGACGCCAGAAGCCGAACTAGCATTGCAAGATTTGAAGAAGTACCTCTCCTCCGCGCCAACACTAGTCGCGCCTAGGCCCTAGGAACCGTTGCTGCTATACCTAGCGGCAACGAACCAGGTGGTCAGCGCCGCACTAGTAGCGCAGAGAGAGCAGAGAGAGGTTGACGACGAGGTAATGGCAGCGACAGAGCCCGGCGCCACCAATGCGGAGACGACACAGCCAGTCGAGGTGCCACCGAAGAAGAAAATGATGCAGCACCCGGTCTACTTTGTTAGCTCCCTCCTACAGGGAGCTAGATCAAGGTACTCCGGCATGCAGAAACTGCTCTTCGGCCTCCTCATGGCCTCGAGGAAGCTGTGTCACTACTTCCAGGCACACGAGATCACTGTCGTCACTCGCCTCCCTCTACAACGGATATTGCACAATCCAGATGCGACGGGGAGAATTGTGGAATGGGCACTGGAGCTGTCCAGGTTTGGCCTCAAGTTTGAAAGTACTTCGACGATCCAGAGCCGAGTCCTGGCGGAGTTCATCGCAGAGTGGACCGCAACACCTGACGAAGAAGCCCAAGAAACTGCTCTCCCCGGCAAGGAGGCAAGTTGCAATTGGATTATGTACTTTGATGGGGCTTTCTCCCTACAAGGTGCCAGGGCTGGCGTACTGCTCGTCGCCCCCACCGGAGAGCACCTTAAGTACGTGATCCAGATGCACTTCCCCCGGGAGGTGTCAACAAACAATACGGCAGAGTACAAAGGGCTGCTTCCCGGTCTTAGGATCGCGGCGAACCTCGGAATCAAAAAGCTTATTGTCAGGGGCGACTCGCAGCTTGTCGTCAAGCTAGTCAACAAGGATTACCAGAGCCCGTTGATGAAGGCCTACGTCGATGAACTGAGAAAGCTGGAAGAGCGTTTCGACGGCATACAGGCTGAATATGTTCCTCGAGCGGAGAACGATATCGCCGATTACCTGTCAAAACGCGCTGCCCTCAAGCTACCTGTGGAACCAGGTACCTTTGTGCTTTAGCTAACTCAGCCATCCGTTGATCCATCAACAGGGCAGAACAAGAGAAGGAAATCAGGGCCCGGCAAGTACTTTCCTGCCGAGCTCCCCTAATCCGACGGCAAGGATGTTGCTGGGGACCCTGAGCCCGCCATGGGACGGCTAACTCCAGCGGAGCGTCAAGCTCTTGCCGTCGAGACAGCCGCCCCAATAGCGGAGGAAATGCCTTTAGTCCTCACCGTCGAGCCCCAGGCTCCTGCGTGGGCACAATATACCGTCCGATTCCTCCAGACAGGGGAACTTCCTGAAGAGCAGTAAGAAGCAGAAAAAGTAGCCCGTCACTCTACCATGTACCAGTTCGTCGATGACGTCCTGTACAGGAAGAGGCCGAACGGTGTGAAATTGAAGTGTATCCCTCGAGAGGAAGGACTGGGGCTGTTGGCGGAGATACACGGAGGCATATGTGGATCTCACATCGGGTCAAGGGCCCTTGCCGGCAAGGCATTCCGGCAAGGTTTCTTCTGGCCCACCGCCCTCCAGGATGCGACGACACTAGTCACCAGGTGTGAAGCGTGTCAGTTCAATTCGAAGAAGCTTCATCAACCAGCTCAAGCCCTCCAAACCATTCCTCTCTCCTGGCCCTTCTCGGTCTGGGGGCTCGACATACTGGGCCCTTTCCCCCGTGCTGTCGGGGGCTTTGAGTACTTGTACATTGCAATCGACAAGTTCACAAAGTGGCCAGAGGTGGAAGCAGTGAGGAAGGTCACAGCTCAGTCAGCCGTCAAGTTCTTCAAGGGACTAATGTGCCGTTTCAGTGTACCCAACAGGGTCATCACTGACAACGGCACACAGTTCACAAGCCGCACCTTCATGCAATATACTCAAGACCTCGGCAGCAAAGTCTGTTTCGCTTCCGTTGCTCACCCGCGAAGCAATGGTCAAGCTGAGAGGGCAAATGCTGAAGTGCTGCGAGGCTTAAGGACCAAGACCTTTGACAGGCTGCACAAGAGCGGAAGGCGCTGGATTGATGAGTTGCCGACGGTTCTTTGGTCAATCAGGACGACACCAAATCAAGCCACCGGCCAGACACCCTTTGCCCTGGTATACGGGGCATAAGCAGTTATCCCCATGGAACTCATATACGGGTCACCTCGAGTGCTCGCTTATGATGAGCTTGAGCAAGAGCAGCTGCAACAAGATGACGCACTGCTCCTTGAGGAAGATCGTCTTCGGGCGGCTGTGAGAGCAGCACGCTACCAGCAAGCCTTGCGCCGCTACCATAGCCGCAAGGTTCATGCCCGAAGCCTTGAGGAAGGCGACCTTGTCCTTCGGCGCATTCAATCGGCCAAGAATTCCAACAAGTTGACGCCAAAGTGGGAAGGCCCTTATCGGGTAATACGAGTCACCAGGCCAGGCGCAGTCCGCCTGGAGACCGAAGATGCCGTTCCGGTGAGTAACTTCTGGAACATTGAGCATCTTCGCAAGTTTTACCCGTAAGGTGCGGCTTGCCGGGCCCCCCGGCAAGCCACCTTTTGTACAAGCATTGCCGATGATGCATGTAACCCTTTGTACAAAGCCAGGCGCAGACCCTGAGCATAAATAAATGAAGCGCTGGTGCCCTAAGTTATAGCATGCATGCTAGGTCAAGTCTCCTCCTTGGTTAGGGTTGATACTGCTTAGCGTCGACTAACCCCTAGCTTAGAGGTCGAGTGTGCGTCCCTTTGCCGTTCTTTCGTCTTCTTTAGCTCGCAGGACTCACACATATCCTTGCCGGACCACTTAAGGACGAAAAAGAGAAGGAGGACGGACCAGCATCTAGCCCCCGGCAAGCCAGTACCACCGGGGGCTGCAAGAGCAAAGATTCACCCTCGGCAAACCAAAGTTACCGGGGGCTACAGCTTCAGATAAGTTCTTCATCCCTTATCATGCATTCCCTTATGGACTGAGGTATGTGAAACCTCGTTTTTCCTAAAAGCTACCGTGCTCCTCTAACTCTAGGCCCTAGGACTCGTTCCTGGGGCCAGGTTTGATCGTAGTCGCGACAGCAAAAGGATGAAACGAGGAGCCTGAACCTGCCTCATCCCTGCCTCCGCCAAAGGCGTGAGAAAGGTTGAGTGAGGTGGAGAGACGGCAAGGCCTGTTGCGGGGCGGGAAAATGTTTATCTTAGAGATATCAAGGATTTACTCCTTGTCGTGGGTTCTACCCACAAACAAATGGCCCGACAAACATCCCTTTTTCATTAAAAACATTCCATTCAGGTACAGTCCATAGGAAATGAAAAACATGAATGGTGGGATTACAAGTTTTAAATTCAGCTATGGCCCGAAGGCTTACAAACTAAAAAGAGATAAGATGCCCATAATCCCTTCCTTGTCCCACTCTTCAGGAGGCAGGTCAAGGAGGCGAAAAGGGCAAAAGAGGTGCCTAGGCGAGCTACGGGTGGGAGAAGACACCAAGAGAACATCCCGGTGGCCGTCCGAAGGCTGGATGGTGATGGCAGCGCCGGAAGCAGAGCTCGAAGACGAGGCGGCAGGACGTCACCACGCGTCGAAGGCGTCGGTGCCCGCGTACTCTGACTTGACGGCCTTGCCGCCCGCCCTCTTCCTCTTCCGCAGCCTCCCAACGCCAGCCGTCCAAGGAGACGACCCCGAGAAGTTCAAGGGGCCGGCGACACGGATGATGCGGTCGCCGGTGCCGCACGGAGCAGCACCCGACACCTAGTCGGACCCATCATCCTGCCGCCTACTGCCCTCGTCGTCGCTGCCGCTGTCCTCCTCTTCACTCCCGCCCGAGGAGGAGTCTTCGCTATCAGAAGAACTCTCCACGCAGCACCTTGCATAGGTCCCGAAAAGCCCGAAGACCTTGACGGAGAGGAGGCCGCCCTCCATCAGCTTGAAATGGAGGGTGAGCCCCTCCGTCAGGCGGTGGATGTGAGCGAGCGTCTTCCATCCTCGACGAAGATACATCACGTGAGGGGCTGGGAAATCGACACGAACCCGTGTGCCGCTGATCCCACAGCCCCTCATGTGCAGCCGCAGCGACTCCGGCGGATCCAACTCCATCTCCCGCGCAAATGGAGTCGGGAGACGAAGGCGACGGCGAGGCGGCAGGCGCAGCCTGACGAAGAACTCGCAAGGGTCGTCCCCAACGTGGCCCTCCATGGGAGGAGGAACCGCTGGCGGAGGCGAGGCCGGCGCGCCGCCCCGTCCTCCTCTTCCCCGAGCGCCTCGGCCTCGCCCACGGCCTCGCCCCCTCCCCCTTCCCCTTGCGGCTGGCTCTGCCACCGCAGGTGCGGGAGAAGGAGGGACGCGTTGTTGAGCAGCGACCCTCGTCGCCACCGTTGAAGGACCAGGATTCCCTCTCTCCATGGCAGATGGAAGGGGGGAGTAGAAGCTGAAGAAGGGAGGAGATGAAAGAATGCGGGGTGCCATCCTCCCCCTCCCTCTCCTTATAAAGGAACGGGGTGGGGGCTCGACCGCCCCACTCCGCCAATCAGGACGCAGGGGGCGCTGGGAACTGGGACCGACCCGCTGCCCCAGCCCGCGGCGGCCCGGTTTCCTGCCTCCACCGATCGCCACCCCAAGCGCATGCGAGCCGCGAGGCAGGCGTGCAAAGCCGAGGCGACGGGTGAGGCGACCTCTCCCCATCTCGTGATCATGGGGGATGGGCGCCTTGAAGACCACGCCCCGGCCCCGTTCAGTAAATGGGCCGCGCCTCCACGCGTTCCTCCGATTATGGGGAAGGCACGGACCGCCCCCTTTACTACGACGTGACGCATGCGTGCAGAGCTCAGCCCCACGCATGCCGCCCACGTCACGCACGCCTCCCCACGCCGCGCCACGCATGGGAAGCGCAGCGCGTGAAGGAACTTACCGCAGTAAAAACCGCCCCGCCTGCCCGCGCACCGTTCTTGAGCCTAGCCCAACAACGCATGGCGCTTATGTGTGGCGCAAGCCCGGGGGCTCCTGTCGGTGTACTAAAAGGGGGGGTACACTTTTTGTACCCCTATGATTGTGCACGGGCAGTCTGAGCCACAGGCGCCGCCACACCAAGCACGGCAAGGGAGGTAAACCAAGGTAAGGCCAAAGCTGAAGAGGAGCAGAACGACGCCAAGACCAGGACCACAAAGAGCAAAGGGGACAAAGCAGACCCCCCCCGGCAAGATCCTTGCCGGGGGGCAGCTTTAGCTAGCCCGGCAAGATCCTTGCCGTGGCAGCACGCCCCACACCTACGGAGCGAGGTCACCCTTGATTCTACTGCCCCCATGGGGCAAGGATTCGGGAGACATCCCCGTGGTGGCATGCAGATCTTTGTGAAGACATCCAAGACCAGATGCCCACTTCAGAAGGCAATGACCCTTGGCGGGATCCCAGCCAAGGAGGACCACAAGGCCCCCGGCAAGAGCCTTGCCGGGGAGGACAGCGAGCGCCACGGCAAGACCCTTGTCGGGGTCCCGGCAAGGCCCTTGCCAAGGACACCCGTGGGGCCACCATCAAGCCCGCACCAGTCGCACCCCCACCGCCGTTCGCATGCAGCTGCCGACCCAACCAGTTGGGCAGGCACCTGAGTGGCGGCGTGCAGATCTTCGCGGAGACCCACCACTGCGCCACCAGGGCGCGTGTCAACACAAGAGGGAGCGGCGACGGACGGGACAGGGCTCTCCCCCGTCCCTGATAAAGCAAGGACACCTAAGCAGGGCGCATTAAATGCGCCTTGTCATGTAATGCGAGGGATAAACTCGCATTACTGTACCCTTTCCACCTCCTGTGGGCCACTGTGGCAGCCCCTTTCCTATAAAAGGAGGCCCGAGGCGACCAGGAAGAGGATTCGGATTTTTGGAGCTCCTCACGCCCCATAGCTAGCTCAAGAACACAGATATACAGTCCACCAAAACAGGAGTAGGGTTTTAGTCATCCTCGTGGCCCGAACCTGGATAAACGAACCGTGTGCTACCTGTTTGATCCGCTCTTTCCACGACCCCCGCGCCCCGCAACCGTAGTAGGGATTCTTGTGATCTCATAGATGTCGTTTTCCACCGACACCAGCCAGCAGGGCATAGGTGATGGCAACATCAACTCTTTTGTGGACAGTTACACTACTCGTCAGCATCAAGTGAAATTGAAATAACACGAAGGCTGCGGCCGTGGCGGGCGGTGACGCGAAGCGGACCATGTAGCCAATCCAGGTGTGGGTGTGACAGCCGCCTTGGTGTACAGTATGTCGTACAGCAAGGATAGCTCCATCTCCATCAGCTTCCACATATTGTTCCAGCCAAAATTGTAGTCCCGGAACCGAGGACGATTCATATGAACTGAAGAATCGACGAGCCTAAGCTTGCAGAAGTGGAACAGGGAGTGGGCAACCTCTAGGAGAACCTGCTCGTCGAACTTGCCGTGGACACCTTTAGGGTTGATGTTGCGGTCGTCCTTTACGCCGGATTTGTTGAGGGAGCTCCGGATGTTGTCCATGTTGCCGCGCTTCAGTGCCCATGTCCTCTCCGCGTACTTGACCACCCCGATGGCGAACATCAGCATGGTGGCCACTAGGGTCAAGCTCAAGCCCCCGCTTGCAGCAATATGTTGGTAGAGGACCTCCACGATGACGGTGAGTCGGTGAGCAGGTGACGCTTCTAGAGCTGGTTGTCCTCAAGGGCATAGGTGGTAATATTGTCCGGTCCGCCAAGGTGCAGCAGGAGGAACGGCGCCCAGAAGGCGACCAGATCGTTGTCATGGGATGCAGTGCTGGTGAGGGAGAAGAGGCAGAGGGCGTATATGGAAGTGGAGTCGGCCAGCTGGTATGCCAGCCAGAGCAAGAGCCTCAACACGGGGAAGGCCTCATGCCGGCGGATCCCTGCCAAGAGGAGGAGGACAACCTGCAGCGAGAAGCTGAGGAACACCAGGATCTGGATCGCCCACTCATTCCAAAAGCGTATGGGCCATCCATCCATTGTGGGGCACCCCACTCAAACCTGTAAAATGTGCAATACAAGAGTTAAGCCCACTTATTCGCATCTAGGGAACACTTAACATTCTTGTGGGAATCTAGCAAGTTCTACTGAAACTAGAGAATACCCCGCACGGTACTGCGGGAATCGATTGCAATATTTTCAGTGATTTCATTGCATGAAGCTTTCATTGTTGAATTAATAATATACCAAAGCTAAAAATAAATATTATATATTGTGTAGTTAGAAAATATTTTGAGTATAAGTGGCATAATGTAACGGAAAACTTTTTTTTCACATTTTGAGTGGACCTTTGATGAGGTGACTTATGTGGTGAGGTGAAAAGTGTGCATTAGATCAACTAATAATGAAAAACTATTTCTCATGCATATAGTGGTGGGCCTTTGATGAGGTAGCATGTGTGCATGTTCAGATAAATAGGATAGTGGGGATCAACCTCTTAAGTATATAGGACTCCTACGCCCCAAAGAACCACCCATGAAAAAAAAAACAAGAACACAAATAAAAAGTGCAAATGTTCAGCTTACATTTAGCTGGAAGAGCACAAACCAGGCGTGCACCTTCCAAGTTCGATCACTGGTAGGTACAGAGTAAGCAACTGACTCCAATGCAGAAGCAGCCACAGGCCATAGCTAAGTGCAGAAAGGGAATCACGCATGTACCAACTAGATACATCCAGCAAGTACACCAACGGCGGCAGGGAATCACGCATGTGCTACTGAGTTAGGGGCATGTGGCTGTGCGTGCCTGCATCTTGCAGACCAGCACATCATTTGGGAGCTCCTCAATACAAAATTTGGAAGGGATCATGGGCATTAGGTAGATAAGTCTCATACATGTGCCTACTCGTTAATTAGTGCGGTGGTAACTAGGGACACTGATACAGTTGAAGGTACGTGCTGGATGGATCCGTCAGACCAACTCATCATTTGTTAGCTTGTCCGTACAGAATTAGGAAGGACAAGACGGATTAGGTTGATAAATACAGTCTAAAGCATGTTCCTACATGTGATTCCTCATGCGAGTTTCTTACTGTTGAGACCACGCAGTGCACAAGCTGCATTCAATCAACCAACAATATTGTACTCCCGGAGCATGTTATGGCAACCAGTATGAAGTTAACAGCCTGGTCAGGCCGAGCCACGACAGGACAAAGGTGAAGCCCCCCAGCAGCCTGGAGCAGGAGCAACACGTCGTTGTAATGGAGAATCAGGGATTGATTCCCAGCAATAGGCGCTGAACAGTGGCTCTGGTGAAGAAGATCTGTGGAAACTTATGCATTTACTGCAATATTTTTACTACTAATAATTAATACTATGTAATACAGGTAACTACATGATACCCCAAACGTTGTTACGTGAATACTTTGCAACATATTTAAATGTGATTTGCTGTATGAAACATGAAGATTTGAAGTAATAATATGAAAAGCTAAAACTGAAAATACATATAATTTTTTATGTTTGATTACTATAGTTGTAAATTGTTTATTAAATATAAATAACATAACTAATGAAAATTCTCATATATGTTTGCATGTTGAGATGAGGTTTTCTTTTCATGCATGTTTCATGATGAAGTGGCATGCTTGCATGTTGAGAGACATATGATAGTGAAGATGAGACTTTTCTCATGCAGGTTTTATGATGATGTTTCATGTTTGCATTTTAAGAGAAATAGTTAGTGGGGACTAGCTAATTAGATATAGAAGATTGATAGACTTGATAATCATAGCCCAAATGGTGTCATACTCGGCTACAAAATATTGCATGGCAAAATTAGGTACAAAATCTTGCCTATCATAATTTTTTTTATTTGGGCAACTTACACTAAGCAACACCCACTGAAAAAGAAATGCCACAAGCATGAACAAAAATTAGCACCGTTCGGGCATGGCAAACGCCACCGATTTGTCCTAACTAAGCAGCGTGTGCAAGGCACACACGGCTGGTCATGCAAACACTAGCACCGTGCCACCCACGCGTTGCTGACGTACACACAATTATTAGCTGCATTTACCTTGAACGCTGCTATTCAGTACTCCCTCCGTCCCGGAATAGTTGTCCTCGTGGGATTTTTACAAAAAAAAACCCTTCACGTTTGCCCGACCAAACCCGCACTCCCTCTCCATCTTCCTCCGACACCGGCCGACTCCAGCGCCGCCCAGCTCCTCCGCGCCACCGCGCCGTGCTGCCGCGCCGCTCCACCACACCGCGCCACCGCGCAGCTCCCCCGCAGCTCCACCGCACCGCGCCACCACACCATTGTTCCGCGCTCCCCTGCACAACCCCTAAAAATCCCCCATTTCCCTTGTTGCTCGAGCTCGACTCCTCCACACCGGACGCCGCCTCGCCCACACCACCAGACGCCGCCCCGCCCTCACCGCCGGAGCTCCCCCGCCCCACGCCTTCGCCGTGTTGCTTCCGGCGGTCGGCGGATTAAGGCAGCGGCCTCGCTGGCCCATGGAACCCGCCAGAGTTCAAAGGTCTCCTTTTTCCCCTTCTGCTCCCTTTGATCTCTTGCAATTTTCTTCTTCATCTTCTTCGATTGGTCTACTAGAAACAGAACAGAGGTAAACAAAGCAATCTTTACTGAAAACATAACAGAGTTGCATGGTGGCGTTCGAGGTTGAACCTGTACTGAACAAAACAAGGCTGAGATGGATGGATGGATAGATTGTGTGAGATGAAATATGAGAATCTTGCTTTGTGTCAATTTCAGTTGTCCATCAAGTACTCCATTCACATTGCTGCTGCTCCATCTTTATTAATCCTGAAATAACATCAATGTTGTACTCCATTCAGATTGTTGTTATCTAACTGAATTTCAGTTGTCAATTTTTTTGCACTCACATGCTTCTATCAGTGGTTATCTAACTGAATCTTGCTCATTTGTTTGTAACCTGTAGATGCCATGCTCAATTTTTTGGTAAAGCTACTCGAGTTGCCAACAATGCATGCAAAGCGGCAACAGTTGGCTGCTCAGTTTTCTTGTACTGCCAAGATGGAAGGTGAGCACCAATATTTCTGAAACTAGTGATTTGACACTAGTGAAAATTCAGTTACTGCTTGAGTGATTTGACACTATTGAAAATTCAGTTACTGTCAATTGAATTTGACAGTATAATTCTACAGTACACAAGATTCAGTGTAAATCTTCAAAATGAATTGCTGTTAGTACACGATCAATTAACTAATTTGGCATTATTACTCCCTAGAGAACGGATTGTACAACACTGAAAATTACTCTGAATGTACTCCAGTTGACTGTATATTCGCTGAATGTACAACACCAAAAATTACTCCAATGACTGTATATTGACTGCATATATTTCATTGATGTCAAATTTTATTTATGTGTCAAGTCTGACATCAACTTGTAAGAAGAATAAGGGTGAGCCCAAGATCAGGTGATTGAGTGAGTGATGTGGTTGCTGAAGTTCAGACATGTTCAATGAGAACAACTACTGTGGAGATTAAATTCAATGAGAATAAATTCAAATAAATCCAAATAAACCCATCATGTCAGGATTCTTGATCAAAGACCCACATAGGAGTAGTTTGTCATTGTTAAACACAAGTTTAAAATAAATATGCTTCTTTTGCTGTGGTAATCCAAAATGCTTCTTTTGAGTACAGTAGCTATAAAACTTAGTCTATCTGGAGCTTGAGCTTGTGAGCTTCTTTAGCAAGATCACTGAATACACTGAATTTGTCATTATAATTTATACTGTGAACTGAACACTAACACTTTTACAGTAAATTAGGACTATACAAACACTTTTACAGTTCTGAACACTTTTCACAAGATGAAGCTCTTGATCTTACAGTAAAACTGTTCTGAACACTTTTCACAAGAGGAAGCTTGGTTTTTTCTTGATCTACACTTTTAAAGTTCAAGATACTCTTGTAAATTAAATAAATCAAATGGTGTATAAATCCTCTTGGAAACTTTAGGTATGTTTGCAATTGGACAAATGGTGTATAAATCCAAATAAATCAAATAAATTCAAATAATTCAAATAAATCCAAATAAATCCAAATAATTCAAATAAATCCAAATACTTCTATCCTTTCTTTTCCTATCCTTTCTCATTGAACACATGACACAATACATACACATGACACAAGCCATACACATAACACATCAAATACTCCTATCCTTTCTTTTCCTTTTCCCTTTCCCTTTCCTTTTGAGCTTTCTCTATCTACTCATTTCCTTGTTCTATAATGGCTTTGGTGTCAGTAATTAGCTCAGGAGTGCAGTATACACCGGTTATTTCCTCTCCAGCATTCTGTAGACGTTCCTTATGCAGATGCGGCATCTTGTAGTTGTTTCCTCCTTGATCTTTCATCACATCCACCATGACTGCTTGCAACTTCATAAAGCTTTTGAACAGCTTATGGGGATTGTTGCTTTTCTCGATAGATCTAGTTCTTTTCTCTTCCTACCACTTTTGTTCTTCTTGCTTGAAACATCAACTTCTTGGCCTGCTGCAAGTTGTCGTTTGGCTAGATTCCATATACTTGTAACTGTTCGCAGGTGAACATTCAACATAGTTGAAATGAGCACCTTGTCATACACATGAACCTGTCCATCTTTAAGCTCGATTACTCGCAGAGCAAAGTAAACACCATGTCTCTCCTTGTCTGTCAAGTCCTTCCCTCTTGGATTGCCATGTGCATCAGCTTCTTGCACTTCTGCATCTTCTTGTGCCTCTTGAGCTTCTTGCACTTCTGCATCTTCTTGTGCATCTTGAGCTTCTTCCAATTTTGCATCTTCTTGTGCCTCTTGAGCTTCTTCCAATTTTGCATCTTCTTGTGCCTCTTGAGCTTCTTCCAATTCTGCATCTTCTTGTGCCTCTTGAGCTTCTTCCTCTTCAGGAAACCAATTCAATTCAATGTCTTCATCCTCATCTTCTGGCATCAAGTTCAAATTAATATCGTCACCCTGTTGAGCTTGTTCTTCTTCTTGAGCTTCGTCCTCCTCTTCCGGCATCAAATTCAGATCAATAGCGTCACCCTGCTGAGCTTGTTCTTCTTCTTGAGCTTCGTCCTCCTCTTCCGGCATCAAATTCAGATCCATAGTTGTGTGCTCCTGCCTGATCTCATAACAAGAGTATACAAAAGATGAATGGTGAGCATATAATCATAACAAGAAAACCATGAAGAATCCTAGACAAAAAGCAAAGAAACCAAGAAAGGGAAAAGTAGATGTTAAAAGTACTCCTTGTTCATAAGAAACTACAGGTCCTACCACATCTCTTTTTTTTTGCAGGGACCAGGGCCAGGAATTAAAAAGCAAAGAAAAGCAGGGGCCAGGAGTACATCTCAACTTTTACTGTATTTCTTATTGACAACTAGTGCAGGTACACATTCTGAATATTGAAATTATCTTCTGTTAGTAGACCATGGCAGTAGTTATAGAACTATGAATATCTATTACTCCCTCTACAACATCAGAAAAGTTAATAACATCCTCTACAACATTTTCTGTAGATTAGAGTAGGCTTTAATTTGTGAAAACTGAATTTTACTCACTGAAAATATGACAGTGGAGTACTGTCCAAACTGTATTCACTGTCTAAATTTCATTGATGTCAAATTTTATTTATGTGTCAAGTTTGACATCAACTTGACTGAACATCAACTTGACAGATCAAAACCTGACTGAAATTGACAGGTTTTGGAACAGAATGATAGGATCTGAACATCAACTTGACTGAATAATATAGTGTCAATTCTGATTGTTAACAGCAGAATAATACAGTTAATAGAAGAGTAATGGAGTGAGAAATCTTACTATAAATTCAGTTACTGTAGTTACGGAAACTTCACTGTAATTATGCAAATGAAATTATTATTCTGTAAATTCAGTTAACAATCAGAATTATGTAATGGAGTGAGAAATCTTAGTGTAAATTCAGTTAACAAGAAATCTTAGTGTAAATTCAGTTAATAGTGTGTTCCTAAATAATCTGAGATTTTGACAGAAATGTCGTGATATGTTCAGACTAGGACTAATCAAAGTTCAAAGAATTAGTAGAAGAAGCTTGTATTTTCAGCTTATAAATTTTAGGACTATGTGAATAAAATGCTTTCAACTAAGAAGATAATATGTCTTCCCATCTCACTGCTCACTGCTAGTAAGAGTAGAAGAAGAAGAATTCCAAATAATGTTTCCAATTTGGCTAAATCTGGCCTGAATTTGCTGCAATTTAGTACATGATTTTTTTCCTTCTTTTGTCAATGATTCTGCCCCTCTATAACCTTTCTCATCATCTCATGATTTTGCCCATGACTTATTTTTTACTGCCATGTATGATTCTGCCCCTCTGTAACATTTTTTTTGGCAGTACTAAAGATTGGTCCATCAGAAGTCAACATCAATGTTAACTGAATTTTTTCAAATTATAGAGCAAGCAAGCAAGCAATGTACACAGATCAGTTGTGTTTCAAACTACAGAGCAAGCAAGCGAGGCACTGGAGATGAACAAATTATAGAGCCATGTACTTCTTCTCACCAGCACCAGCACGAGCAGGGGACATCTGGCGGCAGCACACGAGAAGGGGACCTCCGGGCGGCGGCATGAGCAGGGGAGGAGCAGCAAGTTGCGGAGAAGCAGCAGAAGGGGTCCAGTTTGAGGTCCAGGACCGCGAAAGAGCTTGAGGGAGCTTGTGGTCCAGGCGCTCGAGACCCAGGCGGGCGCGGGTCCTGGGCGGCGGCGGCGGCGCGGGCCCTGCAAGGAAGAAGGGGATATCGTCGGCGCAGGTCCTGGGTGGCGGAGGAGCACGTACTGTGCGGCGACGGAGCAAGCAGGGCGGCGCAGGTCCTTGGCGGCGGAGGAGCACGTCCTGTGCGGCGACGGAGCGCGGGTCCTGGGCCGCGGAGGAGCACGTCCAGTGCAGCGGCGGAGCAAGCAATTGGGCGGCGCAGGTCCTGAGCTGCCGACTGGCCCTGGCGACGCGCGCCGGCGATGGGCGGAGGAAGAAGGAAGGAGACGCGACCTGTATGGCAACCTGTTTGTAAGAAATTTGAAGTTATGAGGGTGTTTTTGAAAAATTGGCATTACACTACGCTGTGGACAACTTTTCCCGGACGGAGTGAGTACTTACCAATGGCGCTGGGCACTGGTGGCGCGCGGCCCGAATGCTGCTAATGAAGACTTCCGAACGCCGCTAATTAGGGGTTCGTGCACTAGTGACTTACTCCCTAGCTACAGGAAATTCTAGTTGGAAAGTGCACGCCTGGTTTGTGATCTTCTGTCATTGACGATAGTTTATGTGTAGTGCGTTTCCCCTATGAGGGTAACACAAAACAATCAAAAGGCATAAAATAAATAACCG
>NC_057797.1:12399276-12409632 GCF_018294505.1 Triticum aestivum
TAGTAGAAAAAGGTCCACTTGTCCCGGTTCATAAGGCTCATTTGTCCCGGTTCTGGAACCGGAACTAAAGGGTCAGTACTAAAGCCCAATACCTTTAGACCCGGTTTGATTACGAACCGGGACAGATAGGGGTCCACGTGGCCGCTGCGGCTTACCCAGGCGGGAGGGCCTTTTGTCCCGGTTGGTAGCACCAACCGGGACCAAAAAGCATCCACACGTCAGCAACTCAGGGGCTGCGGTTTTTGTTTTTTTTAAAAAGGGGGGGGGGGTTGTAGGGTTAATTTAGGGGTTTCATATATTGTGTTAGCTAGCTAATAGAGAGAAGTGTCCTCTCTTATCTCCGTGCTTGGTCGACGCTACGTACTATACGTATAGAGAGGACTCGACACGCTAGCTAGTAAGCAAATGAAGGAAACCATTAAGTATAGAAGATCGTCATGAACATATACAGAGAGAAGTGAGCGACATCTCCTTCTCCAGGAGATTGGTCGAACAACAAGTTTTCGTATATCTGTCTGGCGCTACTGGCTACATATATACAATATAAGATCTCTTAGAATTCCCTAACATCTGAACTCAAGTTCCACATGGTATTCTCCGTCTTTATTGATGACGTGGTCAAGAAAGAATCCCGCCAATTCCTCTTGAATTGCTTGTATGCGATCTTGTGGTAGGAGTTCATCCCGCATCTGAAACATCTAATTTGAAGAAGGGGGTCAATACATATATATGAACGAAACTCAACACAACTGATGGTAATAAAATAAAATTATGAATATTATTGCTTATGCACTTCATATTATTTTTTAGAGTAGGCCCGCTCACAGGTCGTGTGGTGGATGAAGTCGCAAACGTAGTATCCACAGTAATTATTCCTGGGTTCCTGCCACAACCACTTTACAAGAAATAGAGGTCAATCAAACTGATAAGCAAGCATGCTAAATGGTATTGATGAAACTAGCTAGAATCACAGGGAGATGCGCGGAACTAGCTAGTAGTACTTACTTTCGGGTGTGTAAATCGCAGCTACCCCGGAAGTTCCGGAGCTTGTGCGGTGAACTTTTTCCAAATCCTGCCAGACAAAGAAAACAAGTACTTGATATCAGGAAATGAACAAAGATGCCGATATGGTGCGATAATGATCGATTGAACTTACTTCTCGATCATTGTAGACATGGCCACATACTCCTCAGGATCTTTTCGTCTCGAGTCTATGACGGTTACTAGTCCCTGCTCTAGCTTAATCTCTAGCAAAATAAAGTGGAAGCTGCGCACGCATGCATAACTCATCAATTACATTACTATAACCTCGAGTAATAATGGAAACCGAATATTCACAAGATAGTAACACTCACTTGAATTTGTAAGGAAAGAGTATTTTATCTTTGTTTTGATTTTGAAGCAACGATCGTAGCAAGTTAGCCTCGGTTTGGCATCATATTTAACATTCCATTCATCTATGAGATTTGTGTTAATGAACCCAATATCACTGATTTGTCTTTTCTTGCATTCGGCGATCTTCAATCTGCATAATATAGTTAGGATAATTATATATACATGCAATGAAGAGCTGAGCTATATATAGAGACTTAATTACATAAGTAGTACTTATAGAGAGTAGCAAGTGACGATTATTTTATGGAGGGCCTTTTGATTGAAAAACTGGAAGAACTCCTCAAATGGAACAGACAACAGATCAATTCCAACGAGGTCTTGCTCCTCTTTAACACTCAGTGTCAAAGTATCCTTCCCAGACTTACTGCAGGTGTCCATGCACCAATCATCGAATCTTCGCATCATCGTTGTTAGAGGAGGATGACCAGGTTTGACGAGAGGCTTCCCGTGCCGGTATTTAAATTCGTCCACCTCCATTGTATCAAAATGCATTGTCGGGAAGGTAATCTCCAGGATTGGTACCGGGCAACATCCCCAGATGATCACCGACGATATGGCTAGACACCTTGAGCGGGGGGCACGATTGGTTCGCTTGTTCGCTGAGCTGGGGAATTTTTTTCCCACTTCTTCGTTCTGCTAACCTTCGATCACTGCAAGTACTTCCCGACCGGGACGCTTCCTTATATGATCTTTCAATAATTCGATCATAGTTGCTTTTTGGAGGAGACGGTGGTGGTCGCTTCAGGGCATCCAAAGTGCGCTGAACTTTCACCTTATCTATCTTCCCCTCCGGAGGTGGATATTTCTTTGCAAAAAAGTCCTTCACTTGGGCTTTACAGATCTTCGCATTTTCCTCCTCGGTCATCTCGTATGGTAACTTCTCTAGAGGCTTGTGACCAAATTTGTATTGCCTCCCGCCTCTGGCTGTACTGCTAGACGCCGGAGCAGCCGGAGCGGCTGCGGCTGTCTTCTTTCGTTGCTTACGAGGCGGAGAAGGAGGCGGAGTGCTACGACGCGCCACAGAAGCCGGAGCAGCAGCGGCTGTCTTCCGCTGTTGCTGACGAGGCAGAGGAGGAGGCGGGCTGCTCGGATGCATTGGCGGAGGCGGAGAAGGAGGTGGAGTGCCGCCACGCGCCAGAGTAGCTGGAGAAGGAGGCGGAGTGCCCTGATCACTCGCCGGAGGAGGAGGCGGCGTGCCCTGACTCGCTGGAGGAGGAGGAGGAGGCCGAGGCGTCCAGCTCGGAAGGTTGATGAGCTCCTTCCGCCATAGACATGGAGTCTTCAGAGAAAGACCCAGCTAAGTCTCCCCTTCACCGGTAGGGTGGTCAAGCTCGAGCTCCTCAAATCCCTCTGTTATTTCATCGACCATCACAACGGCATAGCCTTGTGGAATGAGAAGACAGTGAAAAGTTGCGCCGGGTTCAGGAGGTGCAACAGAGCCAACAGCCGCCTTGACTTTGAGGTTCTGCCATTGTGCCATAAAGTGGCAATCTTGAGCCTCCGTGATAGCATCCACGGGGTAGCTGAGAGCCGTGAAGTCAGGCTTCTGAAGGAGCTCGGTGGAAGCAACGCTGCTTCTCCGCTGAGATGGCGGGATAGCTTCTGGGGTAGCTCCGGCAGGTCGCTGGCTGTGAACTGCTTGTTCCTCTAGCGCTCGTATCCTTGCATTCAGCTTCTGCAGTTTGCTATGCTCCACTTTCCTCTTCCTCTCCTAGGTTTTGTAACCGCCTACGCCGGGAAACCAAACCTTCCATGCAACGGAGCCTGCCGTGCCTCGTGTTTGTCCAGGTTGCTCAGGATTACCTAGGGCCTGTGTGAGCTCGTTGTTCTCTGTCGGGAATGAACGTCCCTTGCTGCACTGCGGCGATATACTGCTGAAGCTTAATGACCGGTATTTCCAGTTGCTGGTCCGTCCAACGGGACTTCCCTGTTTCAGGGTCCAAGGTTCCCCCAACCCCGAAGATTCAAACTCTTCGGTTCGACCCCTTTATCAAGCAGGTCATTCTCAGCCTTGTCCCACAACGGCCGGGCTTTGAGGTAGCCACCTGACTCCATGCGATGATGATGCTCCTTCTTTGCAGCAGTTATCTTGTTTGTCACTTACATCTTCTTACTCTTCCGTTTGCCGACAAACTTTGATTTCAACTCATTCTTCCACCTCCTGAATAAATCCGCCATCTTCTTAAGAGCGTGAGCCTTGACCAAACGCTCTATAACTAGCTTATCCGGATCCTCCTCTAGCGGTAGGGTGAAATTTGCCTTCAGCGCGGTCCAAAGATCATCTTTCTGTCTATCGTTGACATAATACACTTGAGGGTCTTCGCTCTTAGGCTTATTCCATTGGTGGATGCTGATCGGGATCATGTCCCTAACAAGAACCCCGCACTCAGCAGAATACTTCCTTGGTCCGGCTGGGTTCAATCGGTTGGCCATCGCCCTCGATTGCTGTGATCGTGAACCTTTCATCCTGGCGCAACCTTTTCTTCAGGCCTCGTCTCGTTACCGAAGTTTGGCTCGATCCAGAGGGCTAGAAAAGAAGAAAGAAGGGAGTTAATATGCGTACATACAAAAAAATTAATGCATTAATTAGCTAGTCAGCACTGGCTTAATTAATATATATACCTGGCCGGACTCGGTTCGGTCACCGGAGCCGTCGTCACGGTCTCCTTCTTCCACCGGCATTCGGTCACCGGAGCCATCATGGTCATGTCCTTCCACATCCATTGTTCGATCACCGGAGCCTGCTTCACCCTCTCCTTCTAGACCATCGGTGTCGTTGAGATACGACAAGACATCACCTCCGTCGTGGATTATGTCCCCCAACAACTATTCTTCTTCCAAGTCTCGGTGCTCCATGGTTTCTGCAAATATTACAACATGGCAATTAATATACAAACATGACAGATGGATATATTAGTGGCAAACGTAGACCTAGCTAGCTAATCAGAACAAGGAATCATATTAGTGGCCTCGACGCTTCTACGGTTTGGGGTGGCCTCGACAACGCTTCTAGGGTTTGGGGTGGCCTCGACGACAACGCTCTTTTAACTTGGTACATTTGGGTGGCCTCGGCAATGCTTCTAGGGTTTGGGGTGGCCTCGGCAACGCTTCTAGAATTCAAGAAAACCCTAGTTCATGACCCTCGACCGCTCGACCCTCCACCGTCGACCCCTCGGCGACCCTCGACCATCTACCCTAGTTCATGACCCTCGACCGCTCGGCGATCCACGACCCTCTACCCTAGTTCCCGATCCTCGACCCCCTCATGTCAAGTTCGTCTAGTGTCAAAGGATTCAACAAAACCATGTCTTCATTATTAGGCGAAAGTAACAGGCGCATGATGGTACGAAGCTCTCCAAAGTTATTTTGGAACGGAGTCCCAGATATGATAATTCGCTTTTTGGTACAAAGTTCAGCAAGAGCCTTCCGAATAGTGCTATTTGGAAGGCCTTTGCTCAAATTCGTACCAAAAGGCGAATTATCCTATCTGGGACTCTGTTCCAGAATAACTTTGGAGAACCTCGTACTATCATGCCCCCATTACTTCCGGCTAATGATGAATCCATGGATTTCTTCAATACTTTGACAAAAGGCAACCTCTCGACCCCTCGGCGATCATCAACCCTCGAACCTCGAACCCTCGGCCACCCTCGACCCCTCGGTAACCCTTGACCCTCTACCCTAGTTCCCGGCCCTCGACACCCTCGTTCCCGATAAAAATTAAGAAGAGGAAGAAGAAAAAAAGAGGAGAAGAAGAAAAAAAGAGAAGAAGAAGGAATAGAGGAGAAGAAGAAGAAATAGATTTATTTAACCTATTTTTTCTTCTTCTCCTCCTCTTTGTTTTTCTTCTTCTTCCTCTCCTCTTCTTCTCCTTCTTCTCCTCCTTCTTCCTCTTCTAATTTTTCTTTTTCCCTGTCCTTCTTTTTCTTCTTCGTCCTTCTTCCTCTTTTCTTATCCCCCCCCAACAGGAGAACATTTTAACTTATTAAATTTCCATGAACAAAAAAAAATCATCATCGAACAAACTTAATATGAGTTTAAACATAGAACATTCATTGAGCAAGATCACCATGAACAAAAATATCACACAAATTTCTATGAAAAAATTTCCACAAACATCTCATCTCATCTCCACAAAACACATCTCATCTCATCTCATTTCATCCAAAAATAATTCGTTGCATATGAACATACATCCGTTTACTTTCTTTCTTAAATGTTACATATGAACATTTTCTTAAATGGGCATATGAACATATGTATATATCACCAAAAAATAGGCCTTTTTCTTGGTAACAAAAAAAAGCAAAAATGAGCATTATACAGCATATACAGAGCATTATGCAGAGAACATACATACTTACATCGTAACAAAAAAAAAATGAAAAATAGGCCGGTGGTCGGCGACGGCGAGGTCGGGGACGGCGAAGATGGTTGGCGGCGGCGCTTACGGGTGGCGTGTGATACGTCTCCAACGTATCTATAATTTTTTATTGTTCCATGCTATAATATTATGTGTTTTGGATGTATATGGGCTTTATTAAACACTTTTATATCACTTTTGGGACTAACCTATTGACCCAGAGCCCAGTGCCAGTTCCTGTTTTTTCCCTTGTTTCAGTGTTTCGAATAAAGGAATATCAAACGGAGTCGAAACGGAATGAGACCTTCTGGAGAAGTTATTTTTGGAAGGAAAGCAACCCGGGAGACTTGGAGTCCATGTCAAGGAAGCAACGAGGGAGGCACGAGGCAGGGGGGTGCGCCCACCCCCCTTGGGCGCGCCCTCCACCCTCCTGGGCCCCTCGTGGCTCCCCTGACGTACTTCTTCCTCCTATATATACCCATATACCCTAAAACTATCGGGGAACAGAATAGATCGGGAGTTCCGCCGCCGCAAGCCTCCATAGCCAGCAAAACCCAATCGGGACCATGTTCCGGCACCCTGCCGGAGGAGGGAACCCTCACCGGTGGCCATCTTCATCATCCCGGCGCTCTCCATGATGAGGAGGGAGTAGTTCACCCTCGGGGCTAAGGGTATGTACCAGTAGCTATGTGTTTGATCTCTCCCTCTCTCTCTCTCTCGTGTTCTTGATTTGGCATGATCTTGATGTATCGCAAGCTTTGCTATTATGGTTGGATCTTATGTTTCTTCTCCCCCTCTACTCTCTTGTAATGGATTGAGTTTTCCCTTTGAAGTAATCTTATCGGATTGAGTCTTCAATGATTTGAGAACACTTGATGTATGTCTTGTCGTGCGTATCTGTGGTGAGAATGGGATATCACGTGATTCACTTGATGTATGTTTTGGTGATCAACTTGCGGGTTCCGCCCATGAACCTATCCATAGGGGTTGGCACACGTTTTCGTCTTAATTCTCCGGTAGAAACTTTGGGGCACTCTTTGAGGTACTTTGTGTTGGTTTGAATAGATGAATCTGAGATTGTGTGATGCATATCGTATAATCATACCCACGGATACTTGAGGTGACATTGGAGTATCTAGGTGACATTATGGTTTTGGTTGATTTGTGTCTTAAGGTGTTATTGTAGTACGAACTCTAGGGCTGTTTGTGACACTTATAGGAATAGCCCAACGGATTGATTGGAAATAATAACTTTGATGTGGTTTCGTACCCTACCATAATCTCTTCGTTTGTTCTCCGCTATTAGTGACTTTGGAGTGACTCTTTGTTGCATGTTGAGGGATAGTTATATGATCCAATTATGTTATTATTGTTGAGAGAACTTGCACTAGTGAAAGTATGAACCCTAGGCCTTGTTTCCTAGCATTGCAATACAGTTTACGCTCACTTTTATCATTAGTTACCTTGGTGTTTTTATATTTTCAGATTACAAAAACCTATATCTACCATCCATATTGCACTTTTATCACAGTCTCTTCGCCGAACTAGTGCACCTATACAATTTACCATTGCATTGGGTGTGTTGGGGACAGAAGAGACTCTTTGTTATTTGGTTGCAGGGTTGTTTGAGAGAGACCGTCTTCATCCTACGCCTCCAACGGATTGATAAACCTTAGGTCATCCACTTGAGGGAAATTTTCTACTGTCCTACAAACCTCTTCACTTGGAGGCCCAACAACGTCTACAAGGAGAAGCTTGCGTAGTAGACATCAGCGTGCGGGGACGGCGATGAGAAGGAAAGGGGAGGACGCAGGGGCTCACAGCGCGGGGAGGGGTCGAGGTCGCCGACTGGAATCGGTGTGGCGGCGGACGAACAGTGTCAGGGATGAACGGGTCGCGGCAGCCGGCGTGGTGTTTCCCTGCAGCGACGGCGACGGCAGCGGGCAGCGGCAGGGCCGCCTGGCGGCGTCGATGTCGTCGGCGTCGTCGGGGGCTAATGCGAGATGAGAACTGAAAATTCCTAAGTGCTATGTTATATACCCACAGCATTGGTCCCGGTTCGTGGCACCAACCGGGACCAATGCCCCCCTTTGGTCCCAGTTGGTGCCACCAACCGGGACCAAAGGTCTTTTTTCAGCAGCCCAAAGGGCGGGAAACACTAGTAGAAAAAGGGTCAAATGTGAGACGCATTAGTCCCGGTTTGCATTTGAGCTGGCACTAATGTGTCCATTAGTGCCGCTTCAAACGGCTAGGCTGGAGGAGATCTTTTGTACCGGTTCAGTGCGAACCTTTAGTATCGGTTCATACCACGAACCGGTACTAAAGAGGCTGGGGCCCGGCCAGCACCTTTAGTACCGGTTCGTGGCATGAACCGGTAGTAAAGAGGTTGTGGCAGGCTGTTTTTTGTCCCACCTCGCTCCCCTAGCAAGATTTTTACCACCTTAAATATGTTACTTCTCAAACTATCACAAGCACTTGGTCTTCATTGAACTCTATGTGTAGAATTTGTGGTCGCAATATGAGTCTTCGCCGGTATCTAAACCGTTGAGGACTCATATTGACAATTCAGATTGTACACAAAAAGATCAATGATAATGAATGTATTTTTTATGTATATTTTTACATGTTTACGCCCTCACTCTCTCCACTCACTCGGTCTCCCCCTCAATCCCCCACGCCGGTTCTCCCCCATCGGCCGCCCCTCACTCTCTCCACTCACTTCAAAACTGGACGCACTTCATGTACAAACTGGACAATCTCTTTTGTAGTATCAGGGTTTCGGACGAGAACTCATCTGTTACACGGGCACTTCAATGTTTTTTAAACTAATTTGGACTCCAGACTATTTTTGCGTTCAGTATGTAGCTTGCAAAGCGATATCATCAATTTCCAACATGTTCTGACATCATTTGCTGTTTTTCAGTCATTTACCGATTTGTTTAGAGAGCTAAATGACCATGAAATTGAAAATCAATACAAAATGAACTCTGAAAATGTTGGAACTTGGCATGGTATCATCATTTCACCTGCATAGCATGTGCAAAAGAGTAGAGAGGGTCACAGCGAAAACTGGACGCACTTCATGTACAAACTGGACAATCTCTTTCGGAGTATCAGGATTTCGGACGAGAACTCATCGGTTAGACGGGCACTTCAATTTTTTTCAACTTATTTGAACTCCAGACTATTTTTGCGTTCAGCATGCAGCATTCGAAGACGCGTCATCAATTTCCAACACGTTCTGACATCATTTGCTGTTTTTCAGTCATTTACCGATTTGCTTAGAGAGCTAAATGACCGTGAAATTCAAAATCACTAAAAAAATGAACTCTGAAAATGTTGGAACTTGGCATGGTATCATCATTTCACCCGCAATAGCATGTGCAAAAGAGTAGAGAGGGTCACGGTGAAAACTGGACGCACTTCGTGTACAAACTGGACAATCTCTTTCGGAGTATCAGGGTTTCGGACGAGTACTCATCTGTTACACGGGCACTTCAATGTTTTTTAAACTTATTTGAACTCCAGACTATTTTTGCGTTCAGTATGCAGCATTCAAAGCAACGTCATCAATTTCCAACACGTTCTGGCATCATTTGCTGTTTTTCAGTCATTTACCGATTTGTTTAGAGAGGCCGAGAAGAAAATAAATAATACACAAAAGAAAAAACTATATAAAAAATTACTCAAAAATAATTAGAAGAAAATAAATAATGCAGAAAAGAAAAAAAAACTATATAAAAAATTATTGGGGTGCTGCCCAGTGGGCCAGCAAGACCTACGGTGCGCAAATTCAGGGCCAGAAGGGCCAGCAGGCTCACAGGGCAGTGCACCATAGTTAGGCCCTGAAGCCTGCTATATAGAGAAGTTCAAAGGAGCAGCCGCGGCTGGATTTATAAACCAGTGTGGCTGCCCTTCGCTCAGTGAGGTGGGACTAAACATTGTGCATCGCGGGTGGCAGCGCACAACCATTAGTGCCGGTTGGTGACTCCAACTGGTACTAATGCGTGGGCCTTTGGTACCGGTTGGTGTTATGAACCGGTACTAAATGGGGCCGTTTCCTGCCGCTTGACCTGGCGAAATTTGGCCTTTAGTACCGGTTGGTCACTCCAACCGGTACTAAAGTCCCCTCATATATATATGGCACTTACGAAAAATTCAGTTTCATCGACCACCACTTCTTCTCCATCTTCTTCACGCGACATCGCCGCCGCCGCTGCCGCGCCGTTGCCCATCGCGTGCCGCCCTCGCCGGCCCCGCCTCCCTCGCCGCCCCTGCCGCGCGCCGTCGCCCCCGCCGCCCGTCGTGCCGTTCCCGCCGTCGCCCGTTGCCGCCGCCCCGTACTACTCGTCGTCTCGATCGCGCCGTCGCCCCCGGTCCGCCGCCTGTACGCCGCCGCCCCCTGCTCGTACACACACACACACACATTTTTTTTACTTATTGTCTGTTTTTTGTTGTTTAGATTAATGTGAGATGAATTATGTAGATAAGAATGTTAGAATGTTAATATTAGATGAATTAGATGGAAAAGTTGTTAAATATTAATGTCAATTGTTAGATGAATTAGCTAGATATTAATTAGGTATATATATGAGATT